>NW_017731994.1:899415-942627 GCF_001890085.2 Hipposideros armiger | reverse complement strand
GAACCGGGGCCCCCTGGCATCCCAAGCCAGTTCTTAACCATCGCTCCACTCGGCCGGCCCTATTTTGCAAGTATTTTAAAATATTGCTTTACTTATTAAAAACAAAAATGGAAATTAGAATATATATTCTGGGTTTGTTCTGGGAAAGAAAAAATATTCTGCAGAACACCATGCTTCAAGAGCTGCCTTGGGCCTATATCAAAATATTAGTGAAAAATATATGCTTTTATAAGGTTTACTTTAAAATATACACATATTTGGTTTCATGATTTTAAAGGCATTGCCTTTAATTAACTTTGATGACTAAACTATCAACTCCTGTCGTCAATCACATCAGGGTTATTTATTAACTGTATTTCATCATCATTGTGGTCAATTGGTAATAACTCTCCAAATGTAATTAATCTCTTTCCAATAGCTGTTTACTTACAGATAGGATGTCCTAGGAGGACCCATACAAATAATGATCACTCTTCATTAAGTTGATCAGAAGGAAATTGAGCCATCTGTGATGTTCCCGATGGTAAATAATAAGTGGATGTCAAGCAAATAACAATGAGAAACCCCAGCAGGGTCTTTTAATGTTCTGATAATAACAGAAGCTGTGAGTGACCTATGCTGTAATGACCATAAGTGATCATGAACACGAATGAGTCAGTAAGAGTTTGCTATTGAAAATTTAACTCTAAATAAAAGGCATCCTAAAATGGGAATGAGGTATATGGACAATGTACTTGCATTATAAACCACAAATATTTTGCCTCAACAACATACATTATTTCAAATTTTAAATATTTAAAAGATAATTATGCTGTTTAGGTTCTTAGCCTTTTCAGATTCGCAATTCTAAAATAACTAAAAGAGGTTTTAAAAACCACCACATAGCTGTTTTCTGGCTCCAGTTAGAGGATTTCAAATGGACAGTTCTCATAGATTATTAGGTAGGTGACCAATAAAACCAAATACCTGATGTGTTCTCACATTTTACGTTTCTCTAAACTGTCACACAGGCAGAGCAGTGTCAAGCCCAGCGACAGGCTTTTATTCCGTGGAGAAACTAAATGATCACACTCACATTTTCTGTGGTGGTTATCTTGCAGATGTGCTCAACAGCAAACCAAGAACATTATTCCTATGGCCAGCAGTGAACTCATTTGGAAGAGATTCAACTGCTCGCCAAGGACAATAGCTTTCTTTGTTCCGTCTGTCCATTTCAGTCTCATTCGGGAGAGGCCTCAATGTTCAGTTCCATACATCCCAGGCTGATACATACAAAGCTGTGAATAACTCTCCAAATCCTCTTCTCTCTCCACCGTCCTAATCTCTCCATGTGCCGTTCATAAAGAAACCCTGATTCTCGTTGCCTACGTCACAGGCCCTATCATGACTTTGCCTGTGGCGCTTCTTCAGGCCAAAATGTTATTTCTCTCTTCCCTAACTTTGAAGCTCCTTTCCATTCTTTCTGGTCTGGTTCCTATTTTAGCTTATGTGCCCTTCCTTTTCTGACTACGTCACTCTTTCCCTTCTACTTCCACAGTAACATATCTATCCGGGCCTTTATTGTATGTATTTGATCTTTATTTCTCAATAAACTGAGCTGGGCAAGAAGAGGAGTGTTGTTCATTTTGAATGACATAGTTTTTGCTTGTTGTCTGTTTGATTATTTTGGTTTTCACAAAAAATAATCACTCTTTATGGGCTCACTGAATTGAAATTGCTTCCTAGGTTATTCTAGGGGGCAAACACCTTTCTAAGACCTAAAGATAAGCTAAAGGGTGTCTATGAAACCTATAAAAGTATTCAAAATATTATGTTTGTTTGCTTATGTGCACAAAGAAACCATAACTTGATCAGACAGACTCTCAAAATCTCAAAACTGTCCCATACACAATAGAACTTGACCATGGCTCTAAGGGTCTAGGAAATAAAGCCGAGGTCAAGAAACTGTAGGGAATTTCTCTCTGTTATTTTTTTTTTCACATATTTCTTAGGATTTTCCTTTTGTTCTTTTTTATATCATGGTAAAATATCCATAACATTAAAATTACTATTTTAATCATTTTCAGTGTATGGTTCTGTGGCATTAAGTACACTCACCTTAGTATGCATCTTAAGTTCTTTTTTTTTGGTATAACATTTCCACAAAGATCAAACTAGACTATAATGCTTTATTTAATTTGATAAGAAAATGACCATAAAAATTTAATTATTACTCATCCCAAATAGGATTATTGGAAATGTTGGCATGAATTAGCAGTCTCAGCACAAAAAATTAAATTATAATTTAACTATGGGCTTTGACATTTTAAAATAAAAGACGTTATTCTATGCTCTTTGCATAACGCTCTGTTTTGCAATTAATGAATGCTTCAAAGGACAATGCAGGGATAGAGCAGCATGTGAAACACAGTTTTTCTCCAGTTAAATCGTTAACCCATCTGTTTCTGCCCAAAACTGAAAACAAACCAAAAAATAAAAATAAAAAATAAAAAAATCCTCAGGATGTGAGTATAAAGAATAACAAACTGCTGTTGGGGTGATCACTTTGTTTTGGGTGTAAATATCTAATCATTAAGTTGTTTTGTACACTTGAAACTAATAAAGAAATAAAGAAAAAGAAACTGCTGTCCTTGTGTGGTTACAGAATAAACTCAAAGGAACTCTAAAGAAAAAGTTTCTATACAGTTTTCTCTTCCCTGACAGCACAAACGTATCTTTAGTGAGCAGGAGTTACAAGAGATTAAATGCCCCTTGTTTTTCTCGGCTTTCTTTCATGGGGAGTACAATTAATGATATGGGTATTTAAATTTCTTGTTCCTCTGGTTGATTATCTCTTCTACTAGACTGTAAACGAAGTGCCATATTCCCTACTAAACACCCAGCATAACTCAGTCTGGCGCATAACCAGAGTTCAATATGCTCTTGGTAAATGGTGTATCTTTTGCCATGTGAATGACAGACTGACGAGATGAATGAATGAATGAATCAATCAATGATTCTTTTCCTCCTTTTCTGGCTCTTCCTGACTTCCTTCCTCCCACATGTCTCTTTCTCTCCTCTAATTTATTTTTAGTTAACAAGTCTTGACTTATTCTATGTTCTCTGTCTTGTTTCCAGCATCCTTCTCTTTTTTTTCCTTCAGAATATTTTCTTCCTGTCAATGTGTAAATTTCCTAAATGTAAGTGTTTTTCATACTGTAGTTTTAAAAAAAGCCCTGCTGCTTTCTGTTATTTACAGTGCATATATGCAATAAACATCTTATTTGCCCCTCTTCTGAATTACTCGAAAGGTAAGAAAACTGTGATAAATGTTTATATTTTATTCCTAAAAAGGGAAAAATATGCTTCCTTTTTCTTGTTTGTTTTACTTCACTCCAGATTTTATTATCCTGTTTGGAAATTCTTGACATAAAAACAATCTACATGCTATGGGAATGTACTGTGAGGAAAACATTACTGACCGAATAGATGAATCTTACCCACCTAAGCAAAAACTAACAAAAATAAACACTTAAAATGCTTGCATTACATAATATTTCATGTTTTTAATGCACAAAAATCAGGTATGATGCATAATTGCTTTAATTATTGCTTATTAGAAAGTGATTTTTCTGTATATGAATTTTAACAATTATTAAGTTAATATTCTTTTTTTCCCCCTTTTTTTTTCAAAGATTTTTTTGGGGAATTGGGGGGATGGGAACAGTGCTGGGGAATTGGGTGAAGGGGAACAGACAAGTTGCTGTCGCCTTGTTCCTCAGTCTATTGTGGAGGACACCTCTTCACAGGCCCAAGTTGGCACCATCATTGCGCTCTTCCCGGGCGAAGCAGATCAGTCGCCGGCTTCTAGACAGACACTCACTGTGGCTGCTGGCCGCTCACGCTGGCTGCTGGCTACACATGGTAGCCCATGGCAATCCATTGCCACAGGGGCTGCAGTCTACGCCGTCGCAGGCAACTCACGGCAGCCCAGCTCCAGGTTGAGCTGTTGTTCAGCATCTTAGCTGTAGAGGGCAGTGTCACTGGCCCTCACATGTAGGATCCGAACTGGGGCCCTCTGGCGTCCCAAGCCAGTTCTTAACCATCGCGCCACTTGGCTGGCCCTAAGTTAATATTCTTATTCAATGTTATTTACGTAGCCATAAAATACAAAGAATAAAAGCTTTTTAGGTTTAAGTCTCTGATCCACGATAAAACCAAATGCATTAATTACAAACAAAATCATACTTCCCATGAAATTTGAGTTAGCAACACTACCTTTATGTAATGTACTGTTATACTGCTCAATTATTGAAACTGTAATACTGATGTCGGATTTGGTAGTAAAGTGCAGGTTTTGCAGTTCACTTTTTTCCTTGGTTTTTGCTATTCAGAATATAATGTAGTCCCACTGGGGAAGTCTCTATTATTGCTATGACTATATATCCATTAAAACCACTGGTTAATTTTTTATCTGTTCCCAGTATTTTAAAAGACCAATCAATTCAGCCCTGCTCCCTCCAAATGTAATGATTACGTATTATTTACTATTTCTACAGAACGATTACAAGTTAGTGTGTAAAAGAGCCACAATCAGGTAATAAAAATGTTTTCAGCCTGCTTTTTTTTTATTGTTCAGTTTAGTTAGTATTGTTTTTGGTTCAGTATGTGTAGGGACACATTAGGAACTTCTCCACGTAAGCCCCTAAAACTAAGATTGTAAGGCTGCTACCTTGAGCAAAAGCTCGGTGGTCAAACGAGGGAGGCTGGATGCTTGCCACTGAACACAGTGTCTGTGAAGCCAGAGTCCTTGAAACTGTTCTGCTCCTCTTGAGCTAAAAAACAACTCAGATTAAGCATTTCTCCCTTAGCCTTAGGGACGTGCTTGTTACTTCCTACCACCTGTTTCTCTGTTATCTCTGATAAAAGACTGAGGTCAGTGAGGATGCGGGGTCAGACGGTGCTGTCTGTCCTCTCCATTCTCTGCATTGCATTTCTGTCTCCGCCCTTGTCTCGGGTCACAAGCGCGACAAGTATGCCTGTACTTACTAGTCTGTACCTTAGGAGAAGTGAAATCTTCTACCTCTTCTTCTTAAAAAAATTTAAACTGCAGTGAAATCTTTACTTAAAGTCTGAACTGTAATATAATTTTACTTTTACTTGCTACAGACAAGCTCATATACATCGAATAAATACAAAAATCACACGGTTGTTTTTTGCTTATGAAGTTTACACCTAGTTGATAGAAAATATTTGACACAGAGTTTTAAAAGATTGCTACATAATTCAAAAAAAATATGCTAGAACTGTATAGACCCCTAAATCTTTTAGAAACATGTAAAAAGCAATTTGTGCATATTAGTAAGTTAAATGCTCAACAGAATTCTACGAGTCATGTAGTGGCATCCTCATTTTAGAGATTTTTTAAATAAAGATTCAGATAAGTTCAATTAAATATATAGATCGCATCACACAGTAATAATCTGCAAAGCGCAGATTCAAAGTCAGGTCTATCTGATCCCATAGCCTTTATTCTCTGTCACCATGATTTGCTTAGCAGTTTCTCCTGTTATCTATTTTGATACGTACTCAGTAATACTTATTTCAGTACTTTAATAAATGCATCTCAGCATTATGCACAAGCCACCAAACATTTGCAAGTTGTATATGAAATTTCTAAGATAAAATTGATCCCAATCCTTCCAAGTCCCACTAATTATGTCTGCAGTAACCTCTCAAAAATTTCTTTGACTCAGCAATGCTGTCTATTTCAGTTATTTACTTTACTTTGAGACCCACAGTGTTCCAGTTTATAGCTCCATTAAGTTGAATCCCAAGAAAATCCCTGGGATAAAGAAAATAGGTCATTGAAATCTCTATACTTAGAGATGTGTTATGATTAATAGGATTGTGAATTCCTAACAGTGAATAGAAAGAGAGGGGAAAGAATGCTTGAAATTCAGAAGACAATGATATGTTAGTGCAACTTTTGATTATTCATCTTGCAATGTTGAATAATCATTGCACCCTATGGCTAAGTATTGTAGTCATCTTTTCCATTTTTCAAAGAATGCAATATGATATTCTTTGAGTTATTCTCATTCGTTCAGTGAGTTTATCAATTAGTCAATCCATATTCCCATCTCTGTCTTTATATTGACTATTTTCTCTGTGTTTCACACCATTAGATTGGGAACTATGATGATGAATCTAAAATGGTATGAATGCAATCAGAAAGCTGTAGTAAAGGATGAAGAAAATTATGAGATATTACTTGATCTCAATAGCTGTCAATTAGATATCCAATATTTACTGTAAAATATTAAACATTCCTATCTCTGACCTTTTCACATAAGGTGAATTACTGTTATCCATTTTTCATCATTAGTTTTTCCCTTAACCTATTCTTTTTCTCATAGAAAAATTATTGCCTTGAATGAAATCCCATGTTTTCTGAATCATAGCATATATTCTGTCAGAATGCGTGCATTCTTAACTATTTTTTTCTATAGCTATCTAACATGATGTTTTAAAATAACCTATAGATAGATATTAAGGTTTCAAAGGTTTTATTTTAATTTTGTTTTCATTTCACCCTCAGCCTGCTATGAACCATTTTTCTTAAGGTTAAAAAGTCAGTTCCTTTAAAATTAATTATCACTGACTCATAAAAGAAGGCATCCTAACTCTTGCTATCATGGTTTTTACCCTAAAGAATACTAGTGTAATTTAAAGCTACAAAAAACAACTAAGTAAGAATTGAATAGAAGTAATAAGTGAAAATATTTCATATTTGAGACAAAATTGAGGGTCAATTAGAAATGGAAAGAAGTTATTCCACAATGTGTAACTTGAAAAAAGACAAGTTTTATTATAATGAAAGAATGCTGCTGAATTTTCATAGGATCATGGATTTGTTATAGGAAAAGTAAATATTTGACTTCCTCCACATTGTAGATCAGACACAGTCCCAGACTCATGTCACTAGTGTGCCCGTGTGATCAGTTTGAGAGGATACCAAGATGCGGGTGGGTTGGTAAGAGTGATCTGCCTGTGATGCAGGCAGTTAGGGGACAAGTTTTCTATGGAGAATACAGAATAAACAAACAAACAAACAAACAAACAAATAAATAAATAGAAAAACCAACGAAGAGTTGTTCTTCTTTTCATTGTTGTTGCATACTGACGATTCCAAACAATGTCAGTGATACAATGCTCCTTGAGACACGCGTATCGCACCCACGGCCTCCCGCGCTTGGTATGTCACTGATCAGGCGTCGAGAATGGAGCCTGTAGAACAAAAATGAAACCGAGTGGACCTTGTGCTCTTGTTTTTCTCTCCTTCCCACTCTCAGAGATTAAGGAAGAGGAAGCAGCTGGTATTTCCCCAGGTGTTATTTCAGTGGATTTTATGATAGTCTCCTGTTTTCTTGATAAGGGTAGAGAGGGATAAAATTTGAAGCAAAACTGGAATATTGAGAAACTTGGTTCAAGGAATTTCTTCAAATATTAATTTCTTAAAGTTTAGTCTCAGTTTGTTACTGAGATGGAGACTTGGGTAATTTTTTTTTTCCCCCATACACGTGTCTTCATTTTAACCCTTAATATTTGAAGGAATCAAGTACTCATTCTGACGGCTTCACCAGGCAGGGCCACCCAATAAGTTACACACACACACCCAGGTGCTTGGAAGGTTACCGCACAGCCCTTGACCTGATGGAGCCAGGGCAGAGGGGCCGCTCTGCCCACCCTGACCCCGGGCTCACCTCCCACAAGGACGCCTGACGCCAACAGGCTGCGGGGCCGTTGAACTTGAACCCTCCCCCGGGATTATAAAACCAGCGGAAATCATAGCAGTTCACATGGCCACTTTCACTTCAGAGTGTCATGTTTACTGAAGTGGGACTTTCTGAATGAGGAGGTTGAGGTCCCACCTGCTCAGCACAAAAACAAACATCTTTCTGGAGCGCTCCAGATTGTAGGCAGGTAAGTCAGCAGTAAGTATGTCAGGAGCCTGTTTCCCACTGATTATCCTTCAGCCCACTGGCTGCTCCCCCTGCAACAGTGTTACGATTGTTTGCCAGTTGATTCTTTGTAAAGTTTTGGGCCACTTGATGGTTTTGAGGCATTTGCTGTGATCCAGGGGTGATCCGAAGATTTCTTTCAAGGTCGGCCTCTACAGCAGTCTGGAGATGAGGTCCCGGGTCCTCTATGGTACAAAGTCAGGGAATGTGAATCTAACCTGCCATTTTCTTTTGTAGGCCTCTTGGTATGTGCTTGGCTCAAAAGGGAGCTTCAATTAAAAACTCATAGCAAAGAACGCAGGCTCAAGAGAGCCACCTTCCCGTTGTGCATTTGGCCTTCAATAATCTCCAGAGGCAAGTAGTCCAGCTAGCCACAGAGGGTGGTTCTCCTGGAGGAGGGGGGCTTGCACGGACCACCCAAAACCTGCAATCTTAAACTCTCCAGCAAATCTAAGGAGCAGATTCTCAAGCTTGATGTCTCTTTGAATAACTCTCTTTGAATGGCAGTAAGACAGGGCATTGAACAATTCTGTGATGTAAGTGGCAGTTCCATGCTTGTCCAACCTGAACAGTTTCTGAAGTTCTCTATAGACAGCTCCAAGAGGTGCATATTCTAAAATTAGGTAAACTCTGGTGGCATCATGCAAAAAACCATAGAGTCTAAGACTATTAGGATGCCTAAGGTGGAACTGAATTTCTACTTCTCATCTCAGCTGATGCTCAACTCCTGCTGTCTCCAGCTGAGCTTTAAACAATAATTTCAGAGCCAGGATAAACTTGCTCTGTTTTCCTCTCGCCAAATAAACATTACCAAACTTTCCTTTACCCAGCAGGCAACCAATTTCAAAATCTTCCAAAGTCCATTGCTTTTCTGATTCTTCATTTTTCTGTTTTGATGCCAGTTCCTTTTCAGAATTATTTCCAGCACTGGTGGCTGGGGTTGCTCACTCTTTGGGGTGCTAGTCAGTGGTCTGCAGTCAGGGCGAGGAACACTGGTTGCCTGCAATGGCTTCTGCTTCAGATTCTGAACCGGTTTATGGCTGGAGACAAGCTTTTGTGCTTGTGAAGGAACTCACTGGGAGAAGTTTGAAGGACATAAGACCTGCTGAGCCTGGCCACTGTTTGCAGGTAATGGATGCTGAGAAGGGAACTGCTGAGTCACTGGAACACGTTTTCGACCATCACCAGGTGGAACTGTTGTCTTAACAGGCCCTGACATGCAGTTTTCTTTAGGTTTATCCATCGTGTCTGTCGACTTTTGCCTCCAACCTAAAGCTACCGAGTCATTTCGAGAGCCCAGCTGTTAGGATCAATTTTTTTTTTTAATTAAAATTTATTGGGGTGACAATGGTTAGTAAAATTACATAGGTATTAAGTGTACTCTTCTATAATACATCATTTATATATTACATTGTTCACCACCCAGAGTCAGTTCTCAAATGCTTGAATCTTTGCTGAGATAGCTTCTCAAAGTGCTGTGATGTTACAAATGTATTGATGCCTTAATTGATTTTGGCTTTGTCTCAGAAAGTTTCTCATTCTTCGAATATGTAAACTCCTTTCTCATGTTCTACTTATCTTCCCCTTTTCTTTTACATGAGAAGAGAGTCACAAACTTAGATTTAGGAGAAGTAATAATAATAAAAAAAAACCTTCTGAGATTTTATTTTAATTAAAAAGAGCGATGTCTGTTTACTGACTTCCTACATGCAGTGAAATTACATTACCATGATGCTAGTGGACAGAGAAGTAGAATGTATGCGTTTGAGTGGAATGTATGCGGCATGAACATGACAAGAACAGTTAGTAACTTGGTAGTTTTGTATTACATGGGAGGCTCTACAAATTCTATTTCCCAGCACAATTGGATATCATATATGGCTACTCAATTTTTAAATATATATTTATATTTTCAGAAAGTCAAAGATATTTTTGGGGAGAAGAAAAAAAAACACATGATTGTCTTTCTTTTTTAAAGATATTTTTATTGGGGAATTGGGGGATGGGAACAGCGCTGGGGAATTGGGGGAAGGAGAACAGACAAGTTGCTGTCCTTTTGTTCTTCAGTCTAGTTGTGGAGGACGTTGCTTCACTGGCCCAAGTTGGCACCATCATTGCGCTCTTCCCGGGCGAGGCAGATCAGTCGCCGGCTTCTGGACGGCCGCTCACTGCAGCTGCTGGCCGCTCACGCTGGCTGCTGGCTACACACGGTAGCCCATGGCAACCCACTGCCACAGGGGCTGCAGCCTACGCCGTCGCCGGCGACTCACGGCAGCCCAGCTCCAGGTTGAGCTGTTGTTCAGCATCTTAGCTGTAGAGGGCAGTGTCACTGGCCCTCATATGTGGGATCCGAACCGGGGCCCTCTGGCGTCCCAAGCCAGTTCTTAACCAACGTGCCACTCGGCCAGCCCCATGGTTTGTCTTTCTTATTATTTTCCCAAACAACTTTATTTTTAGCAAATGTAAATAGTGTTTGTTTTTTTCAAAGGATTCATGACTCAGAAGAATTTCTGAAGCCATCTGCTTCAATGCTCACTTAATATTGGTGTCTGCCAATATCTGGAATGCATAAAGAGAGATGTCTCTCATCATATTTTATATTGTCTGTGATATCAGAAATGTCTGTGCTGTTCAGTATTAGAACGACCAGACATGTGTGACTATTGAACATTTGTAGTATGACTAATAAGTTAATTTTGTAATTTTAATTAATTTAAACTTAAATTGCCACAGGAAGCTAGTTGTTACCCTATTATTCAGTTCAGCATGTGAAATTACATTTAATATATGAAAGGTCTGACAATTAAGTTCGTGACCTTGTTGCAATGATGTTGCTGACATTTTTTGTTTTATATCAGAGGGATTATTCATTATGAATTTGTACCAACTGCATGAACAGTTAACCAAGTTTACTATTTGGTAGTGCTGAAAAAACTGCATGAAACAGTTAGACAACCTGAACTTTTCACAAACAATTCATGGCTCTTGCATCATGAAAATGCATTAGCTTACATGGCACTGCCTATGAGACAGTTTTTAGCTCCCAATGACTTCTTTCTTTACCCAAAGGTAAAGGAAATATTGAAAGGAAGAAATTTTGATGACATTCAAGACATTAAGGGTAATACGATGACAGCTCTGATGGCCATTCCAGAAAAAGAGTTCCAAAATTGATTTGAAGAGTGGACTAGGTGCTGGTGTCACTGCATAGATGCCCAAGGGGAGTACTTTAAATGTGATTGTAGTAATATTTAGCAATGAGGTATGTAGCACTTTTTCTAGGATGAGTTCGTGAACTTAATTGTCGGACTTTGTATATTCTCTCCATATGATCTTTCCCCTTGCTATCCAATAATACAAGACAAAATTACTATTGATACTTTCCTTTTAATATTTTAATCAAAACAGACCAAGTTGTTCAATTAACCAGTATACCCTGAAGTTTCAGTGGCTTAACAAAGCAAATGTTCAATCTCTCATTGTAAGTCTAATGCTACTTGGTGGGTGTCAGCAGCAGTCTGATATGCCTCAGAAATAGAGGTGACTTCTGTCTTACCGCTCTGCTTATGTTATCTGATAGCATCAATGGCTGCAGCATTGGTGAAAGAGAAAATGTGGATAACACAAGGGCTCCTAACTGACTCCCAGCAGAAGTGACGCATACAACTTTGCCCCACAGCCTATCAGTCAGAATAGCCACATGACCCCAGTGAACTTCCAGAAATGTCTGAGAGTCTTCCCAGAGCCCAAGTAGAAAGAGAAGATACAGTGATATTATCAATATTGCTCTGTATTTCAGCTGTGTGATATTGGACATATCAGTTAGACTCTCCAAGTTTCAGTTTCTTCATCCCCTTAAAATAGGGGTCTAGAGCTGATCTTATAGAAGCACTGTGAAAATCAAATAGGACTATCTTATAGAAAATGCATAGCACAGAATCTGGCTCATAGTAGATGCTCAATAAATATTAGTTCTATGGCATTTTTAAGCCATTGTTCACTTTTTTTTTAAAGGTTTTATTGGGGAATTGGGGGAGGGGAATAGCATTGGGGAATTGGGGAAGGGGAACTGACAAGTTGCTGTCCTTTTGTTCTTCAGTCTAGTTGTGGAGGACGTTGCTTCACTGGCCCATGTTGGTATTATCGTACCAACGCTCTTCCTGGGTGAGGACATCACTTGCCGGCCATTGGACGGCTGCTCACAGCAGCTCACGGCAGCCCAGCTTCAGGATGAGCTGTTGTTCACCATCTTATCTGTAGAGGGCGAAGCGTCACGGGTTCCCATGTGGGCCGAACTGAGGCCCTGCTGCTCAGAGCTGGCGCCCCAAGCCAACTCCTAACCAATGCACCACTCAGCTGGCCCGCCATTGTTCACTTTTGATGGTGAGTTTTCTCTTTTGGCTATCACTTTAAATGCATGCACCATAATATTATTAACTTTAAATTTCACTTGGTGCTATGTTTGCAATTTTTTCCTAATAGGATGGGAAGATAAGCCAGTGAAAAAATTAAAGAAAAAATGATATATGACAAGTCTCTTAGTATATCAGTTTACCCAAAGCTTTTCTTACTTAATACCCAAATACAGAAATGCAAATAAAAATTGAAAAATATAAAATTTCAATCACTTAGTAAAATGATTTTTTCTGCTTACTCTCTTTCAGTATAAAAATTTCATAAATATCAATACCATGCAAAATAAGCTATCCAGAGTTTTCAGGAATGGTGTGATGAATTTTAGGGGGTGGAGGGATTAAATGGGACAATAACCTTGAGTAAATATTAAAATGGAAATAAGTTTACATAGCTGGAGGGCAAGTTCCAGCTGCTTCCAGGGAGATTTAAATTATCCATTCTTATTTTAGAGAATATGTGACTTTTATATTTGCATTATTTTGGAAATAGCTCTTTTCATGATTTTGGTAAGAAAATATCATGTGTGCTGTTATTTAATGGGGAATAATCAAATTCAAACCATATTCAGTATAATAAGGCTGCTTGGTTAGTGTCCTTCTTGTTAATTATAGTTTGAACGCAAGCTGGTTCAATTCTTGCATATGAATATGTTAGAACGACAAAAAACGGAGAAGCTCATCTGAGTTCTTAAGACAAAGACTGATCAGTGTTATGTCTCATGAAGGCACAGTGGGAGCTGAGAAAAGTTTTAGCCCCATTGTGGTGAGGATATCCAGTGCCTTCTGATGAGTGTTAGAGTGCCGTAGCAAATTGCGGAATCACTCTGACATTCTACCCTTTTCCACCTGCCCAATTATGCAGTTCTCCTTCATACCCACTATCCACACACACACACGCGCGTGTGCACACACACACACACACACCTCATTTCTACTCCTTTCTGTGTGTGTGTGTGTGTGTGTGTGTGTGTGTGTATTTCCGTATATATGTAAGGTAACCTACTTTTGAAATATATTTTTAAGTATTAAATTATATATAAAATACAATACAGCTTACAAATAAATATATGCATATATAATATATTTCTTTTTTAATGTATTTCTCTGATGTGGTTTCTAGGATGGAGACAGTTGTAATCCTGGTTTGGACATAGATATTGGGTTGTTGCAAAAGTCATGACGTATTTTTTCCATGTTTTTCGTTGCAAAAATGCATCATGACTTCTCTGACAACCCAATATATTCCAGAAGGGCCTATGTTATCATGACATAATTTCAGCCACCATTCTTTCATTCATAAATAGTCTGAGGCTGAGACAGTGTAAAGAATATGCCAAGTCTAATGCAGAAATATCCCTTTAAATTGAAGTATTCCACCTTTAACAGTTCCATTTCCAATAAGCTTCTATCTTCTCCTGCACTGCTCCCCTATGTTTAAAAGACTTCCCAAAGCCACACTTCAGAAAGAAATGAACTTAAACATTTTAAGTATGGCTCTAGTTATCTGACACAGATTTTACAATGTCATTGCTTACTAACTTTTATATCCTTTTGAGTAAAAGTACTCTTTTGGAAGCAATATTTTTCCAATTTATAATTAGGAATTGGAATAACATAAAACTTAACAAATGTAATTTTAATATAAAGGACTTAATTTTTATTTAGATAGGAGATTGAGCCTCCTAGATGCCACTTTATTTTGTGTGTTTTTGAATGTGTGTGTACATGTGTTTCATTAACTAATCAGCCCTATTTGATTTCCTTGTTATATATACTAAACCTCACATCTGAAGCAGTGAGCCCCAGAGATTATCATTAATGAGAATTAGCTTCTATTCCATTTTTTGTAAAATCCATTGTTATGTCCCTAATTCTATTGTTACTACTTCTAAAACTATTAGGATGCATTTTTGTGTCTACCTCAAAATTAAGTGTGAGTTATGTAAAATTCAAGGAATCTCTCATTTGTTTCTTTGCCAAGTGGTAATATTTTCAGATTAAAATATATTCTCTAGACCTGATTTCATGCTGGAAAAAGCAAAAAAAACCCCAAAAAACCATAAAACAAAACAAATATATTGTAAAGAGAGGATGATGCTTTTGTAAGAATGACATCGATAGTATCCAGTGAAACACTTGAGCAAAGTATGTCTTTTAAACCAGTGTATTCTGACATAAATTTCTATGCAAAATTACTCATTAGCATTCAATCAAGGCAGTCCTGGGCCTTTTGTTTGCCTCCAGCATCTGTCAAGATACTGTATTTAAATGATGAATAAAGTGACATCAGAAATATAGGTTCTTTGTAGTCTGAAGTGTGAAAGTTAGAAGCATATAAACCATTTCTCCCAGATTATGTAGGTCTATATGAAGTTAATAGTTCCCTGTCAATAACTAGTATAATTTTATCATTTATTTAATAGTGAAAAATATATAAAACATAGACTTAAAAAATATTTAAGTACATATAAGATGTATAAAAGTAAGGTATAATTATTTATAATAATATGTATAATTTTCACTCTGTTTTATAGTTATTAACAAAAATAAAAAGATTTATAAATTAGATATCAGACTGAGTACAGACATCTGCTTACTCCTCAGAGTCACATTAAATGTCAGAATTTTTAGCTTCATGGAGATAACTAAAGAGGCTTTACACTAAATAATTCAAAAATATGTTTTAAAATATGTTTATATAGTGGCATGTATTATTTATAAGCTATGATATTATATGTATATATATTTTAAATATATTTGTATGACTATAATGTATTTACATATTTTTATTTATTGGAAAAATAAAGAGCGTGTGTAAGGTAAAAATTATTTGCAGGTAACCAAAATCGCGTTATACACTTTAAGCAGAATGTATTTAATGCAGGAAATTTGCCGAACAAAAAAATGTTGGAAGGTCTAGAAAAATAGGCTTTAGGTTGGCCTCCAGTGAGGACTCAGAAACCGCCACAGATTCCAGCAACACAACTGCTGCATGTTGACCCCAGGCACACACACTTCCTTGTCATGACCCAAGGATTTGGAGACCACCACCAGAACTGTGGGCTTCATAGCAAGTTCGTCTGCATAACAATTCTCACCGGCAAAACGAATCGCTTGATCACCCAGCCTATCTCGCCTGATCAACTAATTTTTGAACTGATTTGTAGAACCCAATTTCCAAGGGAATTTACGAAATTTAGGCTTTTGTTGGCTTGATTTTGTTTTAAAACTATCCAGCCTCTGCAGTATAGGGAGGCACAGTAGTAGAGTGTAGGCTTCTCTGCTTGGTGAGCTAATTTCACATGTCTGTCACAGGATGCTGAGCCAATATTTGGAAAATCTGGGGAAAATGGAAATTAAGAGGACCCAGACTGGTAGATCCACTGTGGTATGAAACACCAAAATAAAGCATAATATATATATTTTTTTAGGTATGAGTAAAAAACATGTCAATTCAGAGTAAAACTGGAGGGTGACATGAGAAAATAATAAAAGCAATTAATTAAAATTTAATTTACAATTCTGATTTGTGTCATCAATTCCGTTAACTCATAAAATTAAGCTGGCTCTATTTAAATATGTCTGTAATATTTTTCTGAGACACAGATATGGATTCAAAATTTTCATTTCTTTTACTATGGATCTAATCCTATAAATTGATTCTAAAGTAATAAATAGTTACATAATCCCAGTATTGTGAATGCCAGTGATCTCTTTTTAATGTTAGAAACAATCTACAAATAAGAACAGAAGCTTAATAATAGTTTCAGAACAGGATATAAATACTTTTTGAGAACATGAAATATAAGAATCGGAGGTATGAAAACAGAAAAAAGATGCCAAAGAACAACCCAGGTGCTAATTTAATCATCTTTTATAGGCTGGTTAAAAGAATACCTTGACTAAAGATTATATATTAACCTTTAATAAATAAAAGAATAGTCATAAAATTATCTCCCAGAATGAATAAAAACCAATACTGTAAGGGTGACGGCATACTTTTCAAGATTTAACAATCTAGTTTAGTTTTCTTTTTTGTTATTTTGTTTCCTTCCCATTCCTTCCTGATTCGATTGGTCTGTTTTCCCAAGATTACATGCACACCTCGTTAATCTGGTTAATTTCCAGAACAGGGACTTGAAAGAAACTGTTTCAGCCCTTAAATAACTGGACGTGGATAAGCAGGCAATTTTCCACCAGATGATGCATAAATCTCTCCTACAACTGGGTCAGAGACAACATTATCTCAAAGCAAACCAGACCCCCAGGAGGTTTTTTTTTTCCCGGACTTCAGCACCCAGAAATTGCCTAACTCCCCCCTTTCTTTGTTCTGTTTTTTCTTCTGTGCCTATAAAACCTACTGGCCATTCTTGGAAGGGAAATATGGCCTTTGAGACAGGAGTCTGCCATCTTCTTGGAATGCCAACATCTTGAATAAACCTCCATTTCTCTCCACCAACTCTTTTCTCTCGATCATTGGCTCGTGAGCAGCAGGCAGCCAAACCAGAGTTTGGTAACAATATTATTAACATAAATTCTATGAATTGGGATTAAAGACAGAATGGAGAAACAAAGACTTTTGATGTTCAAGTATTTGGTATGTACTATTTATAAACTATGATAATGCCAAGCTCTCTGGTTGCCATTGAACGCTTAATTATTCCATATTTTTTAACCAAAAGTTTGAGACCTGAGGTTAAAGGCTTTCACCTTCATACTGACTCCACCCATAAGGAGGAGCAGCACAGGCATTTCAACATCTCCTGGACCCTATACTTGGATTGTTGCTGTTTTTGTCTACCCATTTATGCTAGCTGACTATACCCTCTGCAAGTTTATTGACTGCCTGTAGATGGGGAAGACCCACATCTTTAAGCCTAGTGCAGTATGCCTCCTACACTTCAGACTCAGGTAAAGGACTTCCTGTTGGTCATCTTTACCTGGATACTCACAGGCACCTCAAACTAATTATATCTAATACCTGCTCTCAGTTGTAATCACCAGCGACTTAATACAATATGTGATCGCAGTTGACTCTTCTCCCACACAACCAGTCTTTCATCCTTCTAACTTTTATTCCATGCAAATATTTAATTATTTTCCCTCTAGGCATTGTGGTATTCTAGGCTTTCATATTTTCTGGTCTAGAACCCTTATCCCCTGCTATTAGTCTTCTGCCTCAGAGCCATTTGTGACATGGCCGCCAGAGAGACTTATTTAAAAATCAAATCTGACTATGTTTCTTTTCTGCCATAAAACTTTCAGTGACCCTCAGAAAATATGAGCTTGGAGCCACAATATAATGACTATGTGACCCTCCACATTACCTCTGTCTGCAGGTATTTTTTTAACTTCCTCTGTATTTCCTATTTCCACAATCCCAAATAACCTGCCATGCCTACATATATCCCGACACCAAATTGTTCCTCTTCTCCATGCCTTGCCCTGTCCTTAGGCTCCTAACCTACCCTAGAGAGTGCTCTATGACTGCTCCTTCTCCATGCTGATAAGGAATATCTCCTATGTATCCACATCTGTAAATTACCCTGTATAATTAATACCCATTGCAATTTGCAAAGTGTCTTAGAATGATCTTTTTGTAGGTCTGTTTTACAACTAGATTGCTAGATTCTCAGGTCAGCATTTGTGTCTTGCCTCTTGTTAACAAACCAATTCAACACTTGCCAAATTAATGAATGAATGAATACATGAACCACTGGTGATTCTTTTATCAGTGGGCATAACACACATCTTGTCAAAAAAGATGCTCGTAAACTACCAGTACTTCTAAGTACTTAAGTCAGCATTAAAAAAAACCAAAATAATTATAGCTAAGTATATTCCAAAGAAATCATTTTCTAAATATTTAAAACACTAACTGGTATATTTAATGCAGAAGAAGGTAAACATGAAACATTTATATGTATTTATTGATTGATTGATTGATTGATTGATTGATTAATTGATTTTTTATTTTGTGTGTTGCTCCAGTCCTAAGAAAGATGTTTCTCTGAGCAGGTGCCTCCAAGTGTCAGCCTGCAAAAAGTTATTTAAAACTGGGGCTCAACAGGGTAGTTACCATGGAAGCAGAAATTATCCCCAGGACGCTCAAATGTTTTAAGAACTTTCAGTAGCACATCTGGTACGGCCACTGACAGATACAACAACTGAGGTGAATTCTTATTACAAAAGACAAATGCAAGAAACAGCAGTCACCTTAACAGGCATTACCTGTGTTACTATAAATCTTTTTTTGAAGTGGTATATGTTTTCATATAAATTTATCTGTCACAATTTAACTTGATTCTTTTTTTTTAAAGATTTTTTTATTGGGGAATTGGGGGATGGGAACAGTGCTGGGGAATTAGGGGAAGGGGAACAGACAAGTTGCTGTCCTTTTGTTCTTCAGTCTAGTTGTGGAGGATGTTGCTTCACTGGCCCAAGTTGGCACCATCATTGCGCTCTTCCTGGGCGAGGCAGATCAGTCGCCGGCTTCTGGACGGCCACTCACTGTGGCTGCTGGCCGCTCACGCTGGCTGCTGGCTACACACGGTAGCCCATGGCAACCCACTACAGCAGGGGGCTGCAGCCTACACTATCGCCGGCGACTCACGGCAGCCCAGCTCCAGGTTGAGCTGTTGTTCAGCATCTTAGCTGTGGAGGGCAGTGTCACTGGCCCTCATATGTGGGATCCGAACCGGGGCCCTCTGGCATCCCAAGCCAGCTCTTAACCAATGTGCCACTCAGCCGGCCCCTACCTTGATTCTTAAAGTGTTCTTTTCAAATCATAAATTATCTTGATTTAAATTATCATAGCTAGTAATAGATGTTTAAGATTGATAAACCCTTTTTGTCAAAATTTTTATCCATGCTTTTGCTTTATGCATGTTTTTCTTTTTAATATTTACCAAGGTCTTTAAGTCGTATTTTCTCAGGAAAGGTTTTAAAAACTCAGAAAAAAGAGTGATAAAGTTTTAAACTTATCATGAAGGAAAATACTGTGGTCTCATAATTCTCATTGTTAGGAAGAATTTTTTTATTGTTTTATTTTTTTAGTTAGTTTCAGGTGTACAAAACAATGTAATGGTTAGAAATTTACACCCCTCACAAAGTGACAATGCCCCTCCCCCCAATCTACTACCCATCTGACATTGTATGTAGCTATTACAGTTACATTGACTCTATTCCCTATGCTGTACTCCATATCCTGTGAATATATATATATATATATATATATATATATATATATATATATATATATATGCTAAATTATATTTGACATTCAATATTATTCAGCTTCAGCTTCAGGTGTATAGCACAGTGGTTAGGCATCTACACCATCCATGAAGTGGTCTCCCTAATAAGACAAGTGCCCATCTGATACCCTACAAAATATTTACAACATTATTGATTATATTCTCCTGTGGGGAGCTGGAGGTCTGCAGTAAGGGCTAAGCCTGAAAGCTGGAAGGCTGAGAGGCTCTCAGGTCCGGGTGAGCAGCGTGGGAAGGTTGGCCGCTGAGGAGAAAACAGCCAACGGCCTTGAAAGCTAGAGTGCAATGCCATCCTGTTAACAGTTTCTGCTTGTTATGTTTTGCTTTAACCCTGGGGAGATTGCTTCCCCACACCCTATGGAAAGACCCAGGGGAGGTGTTCCCTGGGAGGAGAGGACTACTCTCTCAAGTTCCCAAAACTGCCAACCTAATGAAAGTTACATTTGCTATAAAAGCTGTGTATAAACAATAAACGGGGCCACTCTCTGCTATCAGCATTGGGTGGACCTCCTGTCCCCAGCTTTCGTCTCTAGTCTCTTTCTTTTCCAGTCTCCCACCCAATCCTCTCAGGTACCCTTTTGGTAAACTCCTGGCTGACGAGTTGGAAACGCTTGGTTGGTATGCGGGTCACATCATTTTCCAAACTGTCTTTCGTATCCCCGTGGCAATCTTGTAGTTACCAATGAGTGCTTTCTAATCTCACCTTCTCCCTCATCCCCATCCCCCTCCCATCTAGCAACCCTCAGTTTTTTCTCTATATCTCTGAGGCTGTTTCTGATTAGTTTGCTCATTTATTCTATTCTTTAGATTCCACGTATAAGTGAGATCATAGAGAAAAGAATGAAAAATTTTTTTAAATAATGATATTGGATTTATTTAACAGTTTGTGCCAGGAACAGTTGTAAGTACTAATTCATTTAATATATATCTGTAAACATTAACTCATTTCATCTTTATCACAACCCTCTGAAGTTGGAAAAATTATCTTCTGCTCCCCTTCACACACACAAAGGAAACTGAAAAAGACTGTGTAAGAAATTTGACAAGATCACTCAGTTAAAAAGCAGCAAAACCAAAGATTGACCTTAGTCTGTCTGAAAGCAGATCTCACGTTCCTAACTGCTACGGCATCTTACTTTTTTCTTGTTTCTTTTAAAGAAAGGGTAGATGGAGATCCCAATATGCAAAGGCTTAGAAGATCTGCTTGGATCTCATTTCATGCAAAGATTTTAGATTTGGAAAGAATGGAAACATCATGAATGCAATTATTGTTAATTCTTCCACCTGTGTGTGTTCTTTGCTCTCATCTAAAATGTGCAACTGATTAAGTCCTCTTTTAGGCTTTAATTTTTGTGAGTTTTGCTAGAATAATGTTGCACAGTGAGAGACTACAACATGAAGAACTGATTTTGCTTCATAAGCAGATCAAGAGCAGAAGGCGCCTCTTGATAGCCCCCATTTTTTAAAAAATTGACTCTGAGAAGGACAATTAAAGCATCAAGGATGTAAGTAGAACAATATTCTTTTACCCATATTGTAAATGTTAATATGGCATTACCAACCTGAGTTAAATTCAGAATAATATACATGTACTCTTAGTTACATATGTTGAAAAGTTCTAGCAGCAATTTCAAATTCACGATTCATCCAAGCATCCAGACTCTTGTTCTTCAATACTATTTTTCTGATAAATGGAATCACGGCTCCCTTGGAGAAATGAATTCATCATGTTTGGAGTTGAAAAGCACAAAGTAAACTTGGAATGCATTGCTATGGCAGAAAGCAAGATAGCTTTCAGTCTAATTGGTTCCTGTGGAAGATCCACAGACAAATGAACAGAGGATCATGTTGGCCAAGTGGAGGCCATTTTAGATCAAAATAATGCACAGATTCAACACTATATCAAAATCAGTCTATATCAAAATCTCAGGTGTCTTTTTGTTTGATGACAAATTGACCCTAAAATTTATATGATTATGAAAGTGTTATGAGATAAATTATGTCTCTCCAAAATTCATATTTTATAGTCTTAGCCTCCAGTAACTGAGAATTTGACTATATTTAGAGATAGGGCCTTTAAAGAGGTAATTAACTTTAAATGAGGTCATAGGTTGGTTCCTAATTCAATAGGAATGGTGTCGTTAAAAAGCAAAATAAATTTGGACACAGGCAGACGTAAAGAGACGGGAGACCATGTGAAGACACGGGGAGAAGATGACAATTTATAAACCAAGGAGAGAGTTATCAGAAGAAACTAACCTTGTTACCTCTTGATCTCGGACTTTTAGCCTCCACATTGTGAGAAAATAATTTTTTATTGCTTAAGTCACCCGGTTCATGGTTCTTTGTTATAGCAGCCCTAGTAGACGAATACAGTAAAGGACATAGAACAGCCCAAACAGCAATGAAAATAAAGAAAATATTGAAAGATTTAAACCTCCAGATTTCATAACTTACTACAAAGCTACATTGATCAAGATAGTGTGGTACTAGCATAAAATAGACCTGTAAATCAATTAAATAAAATGGAAAGTACAGAAATAAGTTCTTATATTTATGGTCAATGGATTTTTCAACAATGGTACCAAAACCAAAGCAGTAGGGAAAGAATAACTTTTTTAGCCAATGAGGCTGGGACAACTGGATATGAGAGTACATATGGAAAATAATAACTTTGAAGTCCTATTTCAAACCATTCAGCAAAATTAACTAAAATTATTTTGTATACGTAAATGCAAGAACTAAAATTATAGAACTCTTAGAAAAATAACTTAGGAGTTGATGTTCATGACCTTGAATTAAGCATGAGTTTCTTAGATATAACACCAAAAGCACAAGGTGGCATAAAAGATAAACTGTACTTCATCATACTTCTAAACTTTTATACTACAAAACATACTACCAAGGGATTAAAAAGGCAACCCACAAAACAGGAGTTGATATTTGAAATTCATATATATATATATATATATATATATATATATATATATATATGATAAGAAGTTTGTATCCAGAATATAAAGACACTTACAACTCAATAGTAAAAACATAAACAATCCAATTAAGATGAACAAAAAATCTGAATAGAAATTACTCCAAAGAAGGCATACAAATAGCCAATAAATACATGAAAACTCACTCAACATTGTTAGTCAATAAGGAAATATAAATCAAAACCACTTTGAGGTGGCATTCCCTGCCTTCTAAGATGTCTATAAATAAAGACAAATAATAACAAGTGTTGGTGAGTAGAAATTGATGTCCTCATTAAAAGTGTAAAGGGGCTTTAGAAAGCAAAGCATTTTGGAAATATTTTGGCAGTCAGTTCCTCAGATGGTAAAACATATAGTTATCATATGACAATTACACTCCTAGGTAAATCCAAGAGATATGAAAACATATCTAAACAATAAACTTGTATATGTATATTTGTAGTAACGTTATCCATAATAGCCAAAAAGAGGCGGAACAACCCAAATGTCAATCAATTTATAAATGGATAAAATGTGGTATATCCATCAAATAGGTATCACTTATCAATAAAAAGAAAGAACTTACACAGGCTACAATATGGATGACCACTGAAAACATTATGCTAATGAAAAAATCCATTCAAAGAAAACCCTCCACATGTTGTATGAGTCTATTGATCTGAAACAGAAAGAATAGGCAAACCTATAGAGACAGAAAGTAGGCTATAATTTCCTGGGGTTAGACATTTACAAAGTGTTGGAGTGAAGATAGGGGGCAATTGCTAACGAGTATGAGATTTCAGGTTGGGGTGACAAATATATTCTAAAATTAGATTGTTGTTGTTGTACACTCTGTGAATATACTTAAAAACATTGACTTATATCCTTCAAATGGGTGAATTGTATGTTATGTAAAATATATCTTATTAAAACTGCTTTAATTAAATTTCAGGTCCTTTTTAGGATCTGAGAATATTTAGGGTTAAAAGGAGTAAAACATTAAATTATTAACTTAGGAACTGCAGTGTTTTCTTTTAGAAGAACTAGGTGGAAAAACCTGAATATCTGGAGGTGGTATAATGATCACTTCCTGTTATTAGTCAGGGTTCTCTAGAGAAACAGAACCAACAGAGTATGTGTAGGAAGAGATTTATTATAAGGAATTATCTCACACAATCATGGAAGCTGAGAAATCCCTCAATATACCATCTGCAAGTTGGAGACTCTGGAAGGACAGTGTTAAAAGACAGTGTAATTCAGTCCAAGTCTGATATTATTACAGCCTAAAGAATATGTGCTATAAATGTGTGGATTTCTATATTTACCAAGGGGAGAATGATGAGTAGTATTTGCCCTTTCCACAATCAGTAGCAGTTTATATGATAGATTCTAAGTTTACATTTCCACTAATAAATACTCTGTTTTTTTTCTTCCATTCAAACTCTTATTTATCCTTCTCAACAAATATGGTACAGTGAAACTCCTTTTCACACATACATAAACCTCTCTTTTTTAACAAATACAAATTTTATAATATTTAACTACCTTGTTTTCAAAATATGTCTTTAAATATATTTTAGATGTATTTTTTACCTTGTTTACTTGTCTCCTCTTGTTTTAAAAATATTTTTTTAAATATCTTTTTAAATCTGTATGTATATGACTCCATTTTCTGGTGCTTTTCATATTGTCAAACTGCATACTTTAATCACTTTTTAAATACATATATTGGGTTGTCGGAAAAGTCATGACATAATTTGTCTATGTCTTTCAAAGGTTATTTATTTATATAAACAACAAAGATCAATCAATGACATATTGCCTATTTTGTTTGATAACCTTTTGCCATCTCTCAGTGAGCTTCATCTCTCAGGTCCTTTAGAAGGACCTGTCTTTACCTGTGAAAAACTGAACAAGGTGCTGATTTACAGCCTCGTCTGAATTGAACATTATACCACGCAAGGAGTTTTGAAGAGAGTGGGACAAGTCGAAGTCTGATGGCACAAGGTTAGGTGAGTATGGTGGATGTGGCAACATATCCCATCCAAGCTCCTATCATTTTTGATGGGGGATCAACCTTGTGTGTGGTCTCATGTGGTTGCGATGGAACACAACTCCTTTACAATTAACAAGCTCTGGAAATTTCTGGATGATGAATTCATCCAAACTGTCCAATTGTCGACAGTACACATTCGAATTGATTGTTTGGTTCCTTGGTCGGAGATTGAAAAACATACCACCTTTAAAATTCCACCAAACTGAGAGCATAACCTTCCTCTGATGAATGTCTGATTTCGATGTCGTTTGAGGTTAAACATCACGTTGGGAACAAGATCGTTAGTGACCACATTGTTGTAAACAATCCACTTCTTATCACCAGTTATCAGTCGCTTCAAAAATGGATCATTTTCTTCACATTTAATGAGCATATTGCAGATGTTCATACGCACCATTAAATGAATTTCTTTGAGTTTATGTGGAACCCAAATATTGAGCTTGCTTACATATCCCAGCTTCTTCAGGTGGCCGTGAACACTTGAATGATGGAAGTTCAATGTTTCTGCAATCCCTCGTGTCCTGTAATATGGGTTTAACTCGATCAATGCCTTTATTTTGTCATCTTCAACCTTGGTGGACCTCTCTGACCAAGGAGAGTGGTTGAGATAAAAACCACCAGCATGGAATTTCATGAACCATTGTTGGCACTGACGTTCTCGTAGAGCATTGTCACTGTAAACTTTACACAAGCTTAACACGCGTTCTTCCCTTTATGGAAGTAAAACAGTAAAATAGGGCAAAAATGCAGTTTGGTCTTCCATCTTCAACTTGTAAAATTTCCAAAACTCAACCAAAGTGCTCAATTTTTTTTAGAATAAAGCTAGAACTGTCAGCTGTCAAATGACATAGCAGTAACATAGATGCGAATGACTCTAGTACTTCCAAAAATGAGCTAGTGCCATCTGTTGCAAACATGCATCATGGCTTTTCCAACAACCCAATATTTAATCAATCCTTTTAAGTTGACGTATTGGTGAGAAAATCACCTCCTTTCTCTGTGGACCCCAAAATTACTGGACAAAGTGCAAGGTAATTAAAGATATCTTGTCTTTCATCTATGTATAAAATGAAGACCTGTAACAGTGTTGTGTTAAGAGCTAACATCTTTCCTCCGGATTTCCGGCTATTTAATTTCTACTTTCTAATTCCTGCATACAGGGATGTTTTTGGGTATAGCATATATGAATATATGTGCATTGTATATAAAAATATGCATATATATATACATGACATTTTGAGCATTTATTTGCCTTCCTTGATGAATAATTAAAACAATTTACTGTTAAAAAGCTAGGGAAGTGGCACTGCAGTGGAGCAGTCAGGTATGGTGATGCTGTGTTGTTAGATGCCTTTCCTTCCCCTGCCATTTGGACAGAATATCATAATCTTTGCATTAATTCATTCCTTTATGCGCTTATGAATATGTTCAAAAAGACTCATTGACTATTAGTGAATAATTATCACTGTGTCAACTTAAAGCTACAGAGACTTCTTGAAATAAATGCCCAGAAGAGAAGATAGACCGACAAGCATTTAAGCTTGTTTTGTAAGCATGCAATTGGGATTGAGAATAACTCCAATAACTAACTATTTTAACCTTAAAGATGGTCCAATTAAGCTACTAGATGTGCTTTTTCATCTATCCCCAAATTTCTTCTATAAATGCTGTATTTTCATCAGATACAAATATGTATAAAGATGTTTAACTTATATACAAAAATGTTTCTAGGTTTGTGTATTAGCGTGCCTGAAAAATCCTTGATAAGAGATCATATTTAGCTTTCTTAATGAGTTAATTTTATTTTAAAATTATGTTGGCAAAAGAAAGGTATATTGACTTGACCCTATTCATACGACTGCTCAGACATTTTTTTTACATTATTATTCAGTATATTTATTATTTAGAATAGAGAAATGTGTCTGCCTCTCAAAGTAGAAAATAAACTTTTGGGAAGTATGTTGTGGCCTGCCAAATAATACATATTCACAAAACATTTATTTAATAAATTATTGATTTATCTCACTGTGCATTCTGATGGTGGTTTTCTATTCTCTGAGTCTGCTTTCTTTCCAGGTATTCCTACATTCAGCATTCAGATACTGATTTATGCTAATCATGCTTCTTGTTTAATTTGTCCTCTTTCCAGTGAAATATTGTCACTTTCTTAAGTTACCTGCAATCAATTCTTGTAGTTTTTAATTACCTTCTTTGCCCCAAAGTAAAAGTCTTATTTCTGAAAATGATCTATTATGCTGGAATATGCTGTCAATGTATGCAAATTTAATTAAAGTAGAGAATTCTAGATAAGTTTTTTGTCAACACAAATTTGTAAAACACAATGACATTTGGAGCCACTGAAAAACAACCTATGCACTGGAATCCTTGATTTTTGCTTTATTTTGTTTTTAATTCAGTTTTTGTATTTTTAAAACCCATTTTGATTTAATATGTTGATATAATATTAAACTAAAACAATCA
This sequence comes from Hipposideros armiger, assembly GCF_001890085.2. Lineage (NCBI taxonomy): Eukaryota > Metazoa > Chordata > Mammalia > Chiroptera > Hipposideridae > Hipposideros > Hipposideros armiger. The sequence goes on along the minus strand of NW_017731994.1, from coordinate 915,426 downwards.
TAAATCTCTAGGATATTTTAACTATGTAATTGTAAATTTGTGATTATTATATTACCCATTATAACTTTAATAAAATTACATCTATTTTATGAATATGAATTATTGCAAACTATATTGTTTTTGTGATATTAAAATAAATTTTATGCATCTTTGTTTTAGTTAAACAATAATTTCCTATTTTAGTTAAAATAATATCTCCTGTTCTCCACCATTACAATCCTCTTCTGTTTTGGTTCTTAAGCTATTTCTGTGTGAAAAATTTAACTCCTTCTGTTTACTCAATTACTAACCTAAGTGTATTTGATGCCATTGCTTTTTATTTATCTTATTCAAGTCTTTGATAACCAACCCAAGCTCTTTCTAGAAATTCAACTTGTTACTTAGCCTGTCCTTAGTATTATGAAGGACTGTCTTCTCCTCTAATTTGTTGGCAAACTTCAAGACACAGGTCAAAGTCACTTGCTTTTTATTGTCTGCTATACTTAATTGTTTGGGAAAATGGCAACAATTATTCCTTTCCCTATATCCATGCTCTTTGCACCATGTCTCTGCAGCTGTTTCCATCTAGAGAATGAGTCCATTTTCCTACTTCTTGAATTGGATCTGGAATCTGGACCTTCAACTTGCTTTGACAAGGATGTTATGGACATGACATACATTAGTTCCATGTCTAGGTTTCAAGAGTCCTTTCAATTTCTGCATTCTCTCTTTGTCCCCTGTGACTGCCATGTAAACAAGTATGGGCTAACATTCTTAAGGGTTAGTGACCACATGGCCCAGAATCCAGTCAGGTCGATTTCTCAGCTGAGGCTCTAGATCTGTGATAGTCCAGTCAAAATCAGTAAACCCAGCCACAGACACATGAGCAAGGCCAACTGATAGCTGTTTTGCACACTTAAGAGCTAAATATATGCTTGCTATTTTAAGCCACTACATTTTGGAGTAATTTGTTTCACAGCAATAACTAGTTCACATGTCCTAATTCCCTAATATAGATTTATCTTTGCTGGTGTGTCAACAAACATGCACTCCTTCACTTGCCACGTATCACATCATTCTTTGACTTGACACTGTCTTTCTTCTTCGACGGATCAATATCCCAGAGGGACAGGGGCCATTCCATGCTCATCATTGTACCCTTATAACTAGGTTAAGTGCCTGACAGATATGTATTAAATGCTATGAACTGGTGAATTCAGTCAAGGTGCTCAGGCTATTGGTAACACATTGGCAAAATTTAAGATTCCTCTTATTGCGTTAGCTCATTCAGATAATGCAGCTATGACTTGCTTTATGTTTTCTCATAGCTGCAGAGGCTTGAACACCCTCAGAGATTCAGTGACATTTGCTATTCAAACACTTTTGTTCCAATTAATAGTGGTGCTTATCAAGGGTAGTGCAGCACAAATGACTGGTCTCAGAGACATTCTCTCTCTGGGAAAACTGAAGTGCAAAATCAAAATATGCCATGCTTTTAATGAAAAACAGTCTGCAGAACTCTCCATAGAAGTGGGAAACTGGGAATTATATTGTGAAATAGAGCATGCCAAACACAATATGGCCATTGCTCTCAGCTACTATCTCTGGGATAACGCAACAGCAAAATCAGTGAGTTGACCTACTTATCTCTTTAACAAACCTATAAGGATTCCATTATTGGACAATGTTATTCTTTTAAAAATCAAAATGTATGCCTTTTTTCTTTAAGTTTCCTAGGTGTTAACCATAAAGCAATTATGATTTACACACATTTATATTATTACATTTGTTACCATGTGTATGAATTCAGCCTTTAACCACACCCACACAGATATATTACCATGTTTCTAAAGAACTTTAAAGTGTATAAAATGCCATTTTTGTTTTAATGATGTAAACAATCCAAAAAGGTAGCTCCAGTAAGAATTAGCAATTTCATTTAATATTAGAGGCAACAAAATCACAAAGAATTAATGTATTAAATTTCTCAAAGTAGTTGAGTCATAATTGGAACCCAATTCTTACTTCAAAATCATAGTCCTGTTTTGAGCAAAACTAATTTGACTTCATCTGATTTAAATATAAGTATATATTGGGTTGTCAGGAAAGTCATGACGCATTTTGCACTGAAAAACATAAAAAAAATGTCATGACTTTCCCAACGACCCAATATATGAGTCTACATTATCCTCTCCTTTCTCCTTTCTTTTGCCATTGAGTACGAGGTTACTTATTTGATTTAGTTTTACTTTAGGGCACCAAAGAGAGTCATGCAAAATTGCAAATGTCTGAAGTTGATTTCCAATGAAAGCAACATTGTGCACAGTAAGGAAATCATTACCGATGACTGTCAATAGCTTTAAGGCAAAGATGTTGAGGAGTGCACACCTCTTGATTTCTTAAGTAAGTTAAAAGTGTTTGCAGCCTGAGATGACTCTGGGATTTTCAGTATCTATATCAGATTTGTTCACTTATCATCAGATACACGTCCTAGAGAAAAATTCTTCAACTTTATAGCATAGTATCATTCATTCATCCATTTAATCAATATTCACGGAATGCCTGCTATCTTCCACGTGTCATGCTAAGTCTTTGCTATATGGTAGTAAACAAAACCAATATGGGGCATGGTCTCATGGAGGTTATATTCCAGTGGGAGACACATATTTTTAACAAATAAACACACAAGTGTGAAATTTGAAATTGTGATAAATGTTAGGGTGGAAAAGAACAACCAGGTGCTCTGTAAGGAAATAAAGAGATGAGTGGATTTAGACAGAATCAAAAGATGACCATGCCAATCAAAATGAAGAGCAGAGTCTGATTGATGGGTGAGGAATTGGAGCCCTGGGGGGTGCTGGAGGGAAGTGTGTGAATCCAGGAGGCAAAGAGATACACTGGGGAAGGTGAGAGGAGCTGAGTCAGACATACAGAGCTTGAAGACCAAGGGAAAGGACTGTTTTAGTCAAAGAGCACTGCGAGTCCCTCAGATTTTACATTGAGAAATGACATATCTACTTTGTTTTTAAAGGATTGCCATGGCTGTTATGTGAAGATGATTTAGGCAAATGGAAATGGGGAAACAGGTAGAAAAATTATTTTGGTAGCACATGCAAGAGATTTTGCTGCCTAGTACTAAAGTGGGACCGATGAAGAATACACTGTTTTTAACTATGTGGGAGGTAGAATGATATCAATTTATGGTTCTTCATAGGAGAGTTCAGAAAACATATATATGTCCAGCATGACTTGCAGGTTTCTATGTTGAAAATAAAGCATATCTATTACTTTGAATATTTACAGCATTCCTAAGAAAAGTGGCATGGATGTATTTAGTGAGAATTCAACCCAGGATACATGCTACAATGTGGATGAACCTTGAATACATCATGCTAAATGAGTTAAGTCAGTCACAAAATGAATACTATTGCATGATTCCACTTATTTGAGGTAGCTAAGCAGCCAAACTCATAGATGGAAAGCAAAACAGTGGTTGCCAGGAAATGGTGAAGTAGTGTTTAATGGGTACAGAGTTTCAGTTGGTGCCGAGAGCTGGCTCGACAGCCGTGGCCCCTGAATGATCAGGCCAGAAACCCACCAAACGGTCCCTGAGCAGGATTAATCGGCACGAGGAAATGAGAAATGAAAGAAATGGCATAGACACCAAAGTTGGGATTAGGAGGGTCACTACCTGTGGATGGCAATCAGGACAAATTTTATTAAAAGACATAGTGCTTATATAGAAAGCAAGTTCCTCTTTTATCAGGAATAAATTTTATCTAAGCATAGGGGGGTTTTGGGGAAGGAGGAACCAATGTTTCTGACTTAGACATTTGGAGGTGAGATAATGTCTTGGCAATAGATTACATGATCATACAGCATAAACTAATAATATATTTTAAGCAAAGTGAAACTTAAGGCAAATAGCAACTATCAGCAAGTCCAATGATGGAAAAGTCCCAAAAGTTCCTAAGTCCATAGACAGTGACATCTGAGGGTCTGGAGGTTGTGGTTTAGGAGCTCCTGCTTTTCCAAGGCACAGTAGGTGAGCTGGGCGTTGTTGGGTTACTGATTTTAGCAGTACCCCTTTTTTGCTGTTCAGCTAACAAGCAGCTTTGCAGTCTTCTTCTCAGCACACAGGACTTGGGGGTCTTTAACCACCTGTCATTCTTCACCTGCAGTCAACCTAGGGCCTCAGTACTCTGAGAGGGCTCCCAACAAGTTGGAGAAGATGAAAGAATTCTGGAGATGGATGGGTGCTATTTGCACAACAATGTGATTGTATTTAATGCCATTGAACTTTATACTTAAAAATGGTAAAAATCTTCAATTTTATATTATACATATTTTACCTCAAAAAAAAGTAGAAAATAAATATTTAATTCAGGAACAGACAATGAATTTTATTACCTGGATGAATTCACAAAACCTGGCATGGATATTTAGGGCTATATTCTACAATAATTTAATGTATATCACATTGATGTGTGTGTAAACTAAAATATAATGTAAGGAATCGGGCATCATTACTGTGGCTGCATTTTGAATTGTATTTGGAAATGTTCTGAGAATGTTTTGCATCAGGATTTAGGCATTTTCTTGTCCTTGTTAAGATCTGGAATTCCACTTTTCTTCATTTTAAATAACTTTCACCTGACTTTCATTTCCATATCAATAAGTTCATTCTAGCAATAAAATTTTATTGTCAGTCATTCCAAGTTTTTATTTTCACCTTTTTATGAATACTGTCAGGAGACAGGAAAGAGCTTTATCCTTATATACCAACGTGCCACTCAAATTTATTTCCTAAAGTTAATCAAAAAGTTTCAGAGGATTTATTTTCTCTTCTGATTATCCAAATGTGTCAATTCAGTAACATATAGGTGTTCTAAAAATTCAGCACCGTGAAAATCATGTTAAAGCTTTTGTAGTCATTGAAGTGAGTGGACCCTGCACTTTTTGAATTTAAAGAAGATGCTTCCCAACCTCTCCTAGTCTTATGCATAGTAGGTGCAGTAAAGCGCTTGACTGATGGATTGGATATGTATCATCTGCCTATGATCTTTTGATTAGCCTTCTTATAATTGGTTAAACTGTCATGCCATCCAACATAGAAGAGAAACAACTAAAAGTCCCTGCCTTCCTTACAAACAGAATGTAGGGATGTGACCTATGTTCTCCCAATCAGCTGCACCTGTGTGAAGCTTTCATTAACTTGTGTGAAGTTTTCATTAAAATGAGCAACATGAGAACACAGATATGCCTCAATCCATTTTTTTTCTAGAACAAGTGAAGGCAAAGGCATTTGTTGTTGGGGGAGAGCAATTGTTAAAGGTCAAGTTCTTGACACAGAGGTAGCATCTGTGCGGGACAGTGGTGGCTGCAGATCAGTCAAGTTCCTTGCAAAGTTGTCATTGGGTTTCAGCAGCAAAATGAACAGTCCCTCACAGAAACTTTTTTTTTTTGGCATTCTGTTGGGGGGCCGTCTCAGAGTGCTGAGACCCTAGGCTGACTGCAGGTGGAGGATGGCAAGTGGCTAAAGACCCCCAAGTTCTGTGTGCTGAAGGAAAGACTGTAAAACTGCTTGTTAGCTGAACAGCAAAAAAAAAAAAAAAAAAAGGGAACTGCTAAAAGAATGCCTAGCTCATCTCCTGCGCCTTGGAAAAGCAGACACTCCTAAACCACAACCACCTGACCCTCAGATGTCACTGTCTATGGACTTATGAACTTTGAGACTTTCTACCATGGACTTATGAACTCTTGGGACTTTTCCATCATGGACTTGCTGATAGTTGCTATTTGCCTTAAGTTTCACTTTACTTAAAATATATTATTAGTCTATGTTATGTGATCATGTAACTTGTTGCCAAGACATTATCTTACCCCCAAACCCCTAAGACAGGAACATTGGTTCCTCCTTCCCCAAAAACCCCTACAAAACCCCTATGCTTAGATAAGATTTATTCCTGGTAAAAGAGGAACTTGCTTCTTATATAAGCACTATGCCTTTCTTTCATTTCTCATTTCCCCGTGCCGATCAATCCTGCTCAGGGACAGTTCGGTGGGTTCCTGGCCTGATCATCCAGGCGCCCCGGCTGTCAAGCTGGCTCTCGGCAGCATTCCTTTACATCTTTTTCCTAGAAGCAGGGACTCAGTCCTATTTTTCCAGGCCTCATAATGGTGCCAAATGCCTTCTTATATACTTTTAATTAATTATGCTTCTGCTTCAACCAGTGAGACTTCATTCTATTGTTTACAGCAAAGAACCTGACTGATAAACTTGATGGAAACTTTCAGTCAGTCTCAGTCAATCATTTAGCAATGGCATGTCCCATTCATTCATTCATTCGACACTCACTCGTTCAGCATCTACTATATCCCAACGCCTGGGTTGGTTGCAGAGGATGCAAAGACTAATAACATAAATCAAGAACCAAACCTCAAGAATATTTAAATCTCATCTCAGGGCCTGATAAATCAATGGGCAAACACAGTAGTAGTGCAGTGAGCATTATAAAGAAACACTCAGAGATAAGTGACAGCATAAGAGGAATACCTTTACTAGGCTTGAGAGATCAAAGAAGGCTTCTGAGAAAAAGCAGTGTTTTCCAAAGTTTGATTCATATGTTCCTGCATTAGAGTCATCTGCTGGTGCTTAAACATGTGAAATCATTTGCATACCTCTCTAGCTACTGTATGAAAAGTTCTGGCTTTTTAGTTAGAAATCTGTGTGGAGCGACGTCCCAGGAATATGTTGATAAGGGAAGGGAATGGATCTGGGAAGCTGTCTGTTCAAAGTCCCAGGAGTCAGAGGAACAGTCAAATGATGAGTGGCCAAAACCAAAGGACTGAAAGGTACAGATAGCTTTCAGCATCTCTAGATTGATATATTTTGAAACTGATATAAAGTGCTAAAGTGTTGAGTCACGGAGATCTGGATTTGAATCTTCCGCTAACTGCATTGGTTGCGCTGTCACAGTTTTGCATGTTAACAGTTTCTCTACCCTGACACAGAGGAGAATGATAGAAAACACATTCAAAGGTGGTGAGGATGAAATTTAATTAATTGTATGAAGACGCTGACTTTCAGTGAAGTTTCGCTTCATTACCTTTATATACCTTTCTAACAAAGAGTTGCCTTTTTTTGTTTGTGTTTTTCACAGTTATTGGACTTTAATTGTTAAACATCAGATGGCAGAGCAGTGTACCTCCACCTCACTTTATGCAAAGTATAGAAAAGTAGCTGTGCAGAAGGGAAGTTAATAAATGTCTTTTAGCAAAAGTTACGATAGTGGCTTATGCCTTCTTATGCCATGTTTCATATTATCGAGTTCACATTACAGTCTATGAAAGAAATATAGCCCTTTGAAAAGTATATGGAAATGCTTTTCTTGATTATAAAATTTTGGCTATGACCTAGCTTGCAAAACAATAGCAAATGCGAGAAAGACATATTAGGCTAAATGTCAAAATTTTTTTTTTAAAACATTGGGATATAGTAGCAGATGTTTCCCACTGTTTAATATTTTTTGGGTGAAGCTTAGTGTTGACATAATATTGCCATTTGGATCTAAACTACTTTGTCCCTAAGAAAATAAAAACTGTATTCACCTCTCTGATTATGACCCCTTTGCTACATATTTGAATAAAAGAGAGAGAAATAGAACAATGATGCTTGAAAATTGCTCTTTATAAAGGCTTTCCATTCTGGTATTTCATGCTCTTTGTTTTTTTGATTTCCCATGAAATCAGATATTATTTTCTAATTATGGCAGCACGATAACAGCTGAGCAACAGCAGGCTTTTCCTGGGATTGAGTTTGGTAAACAAGGTATTCATGATTTCAGCAGATGTCTCTGATTTGAGACTCTTTCCTTTTTTCTAAGCTAGGGATGATCAAGCCATAGACAAGTTCATCACTTGAGGGACGGTGTGCTAACCACACTGTCACCAGCCCCAGGTTGTAGCCAGTACTCTCTGTGGTCATCTGCTCATCAACCATGCTGGCCATGTGTTCCTTCAAATGTATATATTTTTCCCTTTCCTTTTACCTTTTAGATCACTTCATAGAACTTGCAATACAATTTAGTTGTTAATTAATATCAATTCCTTCTTGGTTTTATACCATTGCTGTTAACGTGGACACTACATGGCAAATGCAATTATTCACTAATGTTTGTTATGGCTCTTCTTGCTTCAAGATGTGAATATATGTCTTTTTAACATCTGTGATTGCTTTTGGACTCCCTGTTTTTATTATCTACTGCCCATAGACAAAAATATGTATTCCCTGCCATGTTACGAGGCCTGACAATTAAGTTCACGAACTTGCCACTGTTCACTTACACTGGAAGCACTGTACAAACAGCTCGGTAAGGTTTCATATCCTTGGTGTATCAGTGTCTCACAGCTGTGTTCAGGTCAACGTGTGGCTGTGTCTTGCTGAGTGGCATTCATTATTGTTGTCGTGCATTTTTGTGTGCTGTTGTGAGAATGTCTGAGCTTGAATTAGAGCAAAAAACAAACATTAAATTTCTTGTTAAACTTGGCAAGAGTGGAAGTGAAATCAGGGACATGCTAGTCCAAGTTTATGGGGATAATGCCATGAAGAAAATGGCAGTGCACAAATGGATTAAACATTTTTCTGAGGAGAGAGAACGCGTCACTGATTAGGAGAGGTCAGGGTGGCTAGCAACGAGCAGGACTGATGTAAACACTGCAAAAAAGTGTTGAGTTGGGCATCAAAATCATCAGCTGACTGTGAGAAGCATAGCCAACCAAGTAAATATCGATAGAGAAACAAGAAAATCTTGGCATGAGAAAGGTGTGTGCAAAATGGTCCTGAGGGAGCTCTTGCATCACGACAACGCACCAGCTCACACAGCACTGTCTGTGAGGCAGTTTTTAGCCAGTAAACAAATAACTTTATTGGAACACCCTCCCTACTCACCTGATCTGGCCTCCAATGACTTCTTTCTTTGCTTGAAGATAAAGGAAATATTGCAAGGAAGACATTTTGATGACATTCAGGACATCAAGGGTAATACGACAACAGCTCTGATGGCCATTCCAGAAAGAGTTCCAAAATTGCTTTGAAGGGTGGACTAGGCACTGGTGTCCATGCATAGCTTCCCAAGGAGAGTCTTTCAAAAGTGATCGTAGTGATATTCAGCAATGAGGCATGTAGCACTTTTTGCAGGATAAGTTCACAAACATAATTGTCAGACCTCTTAATACAGAGTTCTTCCTGAAGGATCAGAGCTGTACTATATATAACCTTAAACACATTCCCTGAGCCTTTGCCCTTGTTTCCACATTTCAGTGGCAATAACATTCTGTTTACCAAAATTAGTTAGTTTTAACCTTGATGAGGGACTTCAGTTAAGGAAAAGGAAGTCACTGAGGAGACATAAGAGTAAATGCTCATTTGCATATCTATCAGTCCTTTACTATTTCATATCAAAAAGTAGACCCTTTAATTTTATAGATATTATTTGACAATGATTAATATGGAAATTTTTTTAATGTATAAATATTTTAGATGGTATTTTTAATAGAAAATGATTCAAACATGTTCACATAACACCCATGGTTCAATAACAGTAGCAAGCTAAAAAAAATTTATAATAAAATTTTAATATCATGTTTGACAATTATTAAAGATTTTCTGATAGCAACTTTGGCTGTTTCAAGTGGAAAATAAATAAGAATGGAAATTATGAGTAAAAGGATTATTCTTGATTTTTCTCTGAAAAGATGGTGAAAACAAAAATTGATGGTTATGTTGTACTGTAATTAACCAAACAGTAGAAACCGTAATTTATAGTTGCCCCCAAGGCTACACTGTAGGTTAACCCATTTTCGTAAGATTTTCTTTATACAAGCGATCTTAATCATTTTGCCATAATTGTGGAGATGACTAACTCATGTATCCTAAATGGAAAAAATATCTGCATGATTACCTAATTACAGTTTTAATCTTACCTACTGTTATAAATCAGACACCTGATGCATCTCTGAATTAATATTATAATTTTACATTAAAAATATTAGTGGTGCCAACTTAATTTCAGAAAATCAGTGAATTTTCTTTCCCTTTTATGTTATAGAGATGTTGTATCTATAAATATAAAAACATTCATATAAAAAGAGTAATTTTTTCCTTACGTAGTTCTTAATATCTTTGTATTTTTGCCCAAACTGGACTAGCTGATCTCAACTAAAGTAAAAGTCCTTTTGAATGACTGACAACTTTTTTGACACAGCTGTAGTGTATTATGATGGTAGAATTGATTACTTAATTCTCATTTAATTTCTATTACAATCATAAGTATATTTGGAATAGGTAATTTTTATAAAAGTACATAATTATTGCATACTTTCCTTGATTTAATCAGCATTTGGTTTATTTTGAAACACCAGTTCTGCATTTCTTGCAAATATGTAACATTAAGCAAAAATACTTTGCATATACAGAGCTTTCAGAACCTTCTAACTTTAGCTTACAGTTACATGCTACTTAATGATGGGAATATGCCCTGAGAAATGCATCATGAGGTGATTTTGTCACTGTGCAAACATCATAGAGTACACTTACACATACCTAGATGATCTAGCCTACTATACACCTTGGCTATATGGTGTCGCCTATTGCTCATAGTCTACAAGCCTGTATAGCAGGTTACTATTGGGTTGTCGGAAAAGTCATGATGCATTTTTGCAATGAAAAACATAGAAAAAATACGTCATGACTTTTCCGACAACTCAATACATTGAATACTGTAGGCAATTGTGACACAATGGTATTTTTGTATCTAAACACATGTAAACATAAAAAAGGTAAAAATATGGTATGAAAGATAAAAAAAAAATGGTACACCTGCATCTGGCAATTACCATGAATGGAGCTGGCAGGACCGGAAGTCCCTCTGGGTGAATCAGTGAGTGAGTGGTGGTGAGTGACTGGGGGCGCCTAGGACATTTCTGTACTCTACCATAGACTTTATAAAAACCACACACTTAGGTTGCACTACATTTGAAAAGCAACAGAAAATTAAGTCATACACAAGGGAATATAATGTAATCAAAAGCCATCGTAAACATGAGATGTATGAAGTTGTTGCTGGTTCAACACGGTATATTGTTTTACAGAAAACTTTCCTATAAATAAAAAGAATATACTCTAAAATAATGATAAAAAGTATAGTACAGTAAGTACATAAACCGGTAACATAGTCATTTATTATCATTATCATGCATTGCGTACTATACATAATTGTATGTGCTATACTTTTATACAACTGGCAGAGCTGTGGGTTCGCTTACACTGGCATCACCACAAACAACGTGACTACTGTGTAGCACTATGATGTTAGGACAGCTACAATGTCACTAGGTGGCAGGAATTTTTTAGCCACATTGGAGTCTTACAGGACCACTGTCATCTATACAAGTCCATCATTGACCAAAACTTCTCTATGTGGTGTATGACTGTAATTAAGAATCACCAAAATGCTCATGAAAATGAGGTCTCCCGGTCCCCATCCTTAGAATTTCCTCTATCTTAGGTGGGAAAAGGCACTGAGCATCTGCACTTTTAACAAATGTCCCAAGCTGATGGTTTTGGGAATTGCATTTAGAGAAATATAGTTTTTAAAACCCAGTGGATTGAAATGAAACTTCATATTTCAAAAGCTAAAGAAGAACTCTCTCATCACTTGAAACAGATGCCAAGTATTTCCAGTAACTTTGTTACCTACAGTTTTTGAATAATTCCAATTGAAAATGTTTATTACTTTGCATTTCTGAATACAAAGATTGAATTTCATAGACCTGTGAAAAATAGCTAATTGTACAGTAGCATTTATGTAAATAGAATATTTAAATACATTTAAAATAGAGGTGGTTTTTAAATGGGACATTTAAAACAGAGGGATCTTTTTCAAATGTTCAATGACTATGTTTTTGCATGAAATTTGTGTATGATATACAATGTTGACTCTCAGAATGCATTCTAAGAACTCCCTGCTAGGAAGGATCTTAATGAAAAATATATTTCCAGTATGTAAACCTGGGAATAATCCTTATAATGCTCATTTTGAGAATATTTATTTAGATGGTAAAAATCTCATTATTTCTTTAATTCCAAAAGTGGGGATTGGCTATAATGAAATAGGTTAATCAATTTTTATTTAAGTTCTAATTTTTAGTGCTTTTTTATTATAGTCCCATAATAAGTGGCCACATAAGCCATTATCATATTCTCTACAGTCAAAGAAATATAATGATAGACAGGAGGAACAAAGCAGAAACTTAGTATAAAAATATATATGAGATCTAGTCATTTGTTCCTGTCATTTTCACTCTTGTCACCTCCCTATTCTCACTGTCTCCAGCCTCCTAGGTTATTTGAAATCTTTGCTCTTTTGAACCTCTTTATCACCATGAAAAGAGCAGGGGTGGCTAACCTGCTGGCTCCAGGTGTAAGCTGAAGACCTCAAACAGAGTTGCTCTACCCACTGCAGGCAGAGCCTGGGCCTCCTCAGCCTCCTCACAGAGCTGCGGTAAGAAGCAGAGGCCAGTCAGGGTCCACTGAGCACCCAGCCAACTTGCAGATATGTGAATGATGAAAAACGGGTGCTACTTTAAACCCCTGAGTTCTGTGTGAGTTATACAGCAGTAGTCAACATATACAGGGAAAGGGTACAGAAGCAGAGTTGATACAGGAGAGGTGCCAGTGGAGGGGACAAAAAGGAAGAATAAAAAGGGAAAAAAAGAAAAAGAAAAAGAAAAAGATACAAGAGAAGAAAGAAATGGATTTTTGAGGTTTAAGCAATTATGAAGTTAAAAGTTAGGAAATAATGAATAGAGTTCCATGAACTTTTCTCCAAACTCTTAGGATCAGATGTGTATGGAACACGAAATTTTTCAGACCTTATAAAGTATTAGAATGCCTGTATGGTATGTTCTGTCGCATTCATCAATCGGTTCCAGGACAATGCCTCACAATACATTATTCTGAAACAAAACAAATAAATACTTATATTAAGCACAATAAGTAAAGACTATCAAACATGTCAGACCATGTCAGGTTTTGCTTCCAAATGAGTTATTAAAAATATTTCAGTGTTTAGAGTTTTATAAATTTCAAAACTACAGGTAAAGGCCCTGAAATGACAACACTTCAGAAAATTACAAGAGTATGAAAAATTAGAAGATTCGTTGAATTGGATGTAAAAGCTAAAACCTGTTCTGTTGGACTAGCTAGAGTGGAAAAATACAACTATGAAATAGATATGTTCAGTGAAAAGTTCAAGCTATTGAAGAAATGCTCAAGGATGGATACTCACCCTCTCCTCTGTAAGCAGGAATTTACCCTCTGCCCTAATTCACACTCCTCTGTGTTTATGACTGTTATTTACTACCTTATTTTCTGCACATAATAAAATAGGTCTGCAGAGCCTGAGCAGAATGAAAGGTGGATTGGGGGGGGGGGGGCGGGACAGTGTGAAAGGCCAGCATGAGTTATTCCTCTCCAAATTCAATTGTATGACCACAGTTCCCAAGTGTCTTTTCAGCATGGTTTAAAGTAATTTGTAGCTCATGGAAGACAGAAAAATGCCATTCTCTCTAGATAGCTGACTAAAGCTGGCAGAAAACACAGACTTTTGAGGCAACCACAGGCTCGCAGAAAAGGCTCTTATTAAAGCCCAATTCAAATACATCTCATAAGTTAACATGCTGTTAAATTATCAAATTATAGACCTAATTCACATCTTCACTGGTGATTTATATGCCTACAAGAGTGTTTCAAAACTAGTTATGAGGCCTCCATTTCATAATCATAATTTAAATCATATTTTAAAACTCCTATAGATTTAATCTCATCTTCTTATAAAATGCATTATCGCCAATATTATTAATAGAAAATTGAAAATTCTATGGAATTATATTGCAATAGCATTAAATGGGATAACGAAATCTTAGCAATGTTCAGGTGCTATAAGTAGTAAATTTTAGTAAATAAATGAACCTGGAAAATTATGAGTGTCATCTTATTGTTGTTCATTTATTGATTGAAGAGTGTCATGTTTGTTGACAAGATGAATAAATAAAGGATTTTTTTTAACCACCTACCAATATTGGACAATTAGAAATGTTTTCTTTATTATTTAAACAAACTCTGTGTATTTAAATACCCATGTATTGGGTTATCGGAAAAGTCATGACACATTTTTGCAACGAAAAACATAGAAAAAATACGTCATGATTTACCAACAGCCCAATATTTCTGTACTTAATTTTTGGTTTGGTTCTTCAATGTTTTTGTTGATATGGTTGGATTAGCAAATTTTTATGGATTAGCAAAATTTATGGCAACCAACAGAAATTTCTTCAGTCCAAAGTTAGTGTTTATTACTAAGTTTATTTATATCAAATTAGTGTGAATATTTAAAATTGTATTATATTTCTATACTTGTTTGGCTTAAATAGAATGTTTTCAAATAATTCATTTCTATGCACAATTCTTTTGCCAAACACACTTTATTGAGCTGTGATTGTCAAACAAAAATGTGTACATATTTTATGTATACAACTCGATGAATTTCTGGATGACTAATATACCCATGTAACCATCATCACAATCAATGCTATAAACGTATCCATCACCTACAAAAGTTTCCTCCTTCCCTCTTTATTTTACTTTATTTTTTGTGATAAAACAATTAGTGTAAATTTATAAGTATAAGATATAATATTGTTAACTAGGTGCACTATACTGTACAAGCAGATTTCTAGGACTTATTCATCCATGTTCAGTGTTTTTAAAGTCATGTCTATTCAGAGTTTTAAGTATATTAGAATCCAAGACAAATGTGAAATTATGTACAATGCTCATATATTAAAACACTCAAAACACTTCTTATGTTAAAATATGAACATTGCTTATTGACTTTCATAAGGCTATTCTTCCATATTACCATTTTCTCCAAAGTTATTAATAACTCAAAAGTCTTCCTGGTGTTTCTTTTTGATAAAAATTTGAAAATATCTTGGGATATCTTTAACATATAAAGACCTTTAATGGGTGCCCAGCTAGCTCAATAGAGCATGAGTCTTAAAAAATGAACACACTTTAAATTGGTTAGCCATACTGATATGGTTTTATGAATGTTATTTTTTTGAAGACATGAATATATTCTAGGAGTCTGTTAAAAATTAATCTAGTTCAGAAGAACATGAAACAAAAGATATGATTTACTGTGTTGTTCTTACCCTTTTACAACTTGGCCTTTTGGGTCATGGGTTTAGGTTATAAGAATCATAAAAATGTTCACAATATTACATAAGTATGCTGTTGTTGATGGTTTCAAACCCCAGTCAAATAAATCCCATGTTTTTTCTTTTCCTTCTATTCTACCCTAACCTCTATGAAGGTGGGCTCAATGGTTTTTTAAGTCCTTAAAACCACTTTTCTTACTCCTAGCTTCTCACAGCAGATACTCTTAGAGACTACTTCACTAAGAAGGAAAACTCTGGGTTATGAAACAGCTCAACTGCAACCATCCCAACACCACCAGCTGCTAAAACAGCTAGTCTCTCATGCACATAGTAGCTCCAGGAGAGTTGGTGGAAACTAAATTTGTAGAAAGCAATTTGGTTGAAAACAAACTGATCAGAATTGTGAATTCAAAATAGAATACTCAAACTGTGTGGGCTTTCATGCAATGGCATCTTTTAATTGATGGTGGACATTTGCATAAGTTAATTTGTCATAGATTTTTAAGCTACTTCTCTAGTATATTCAAATTTATCATTTAAAAATGGTAAGTATACTTTAGTCAATTATATCTACTCTGTTTTATGGTAATATTTTTTAATTAAAGTGTATTGAGGTGACAATTGTTAGTAAAGTTATATAGGTTTCAGTTGTACAATTCTGTAATGCATCATCTAGATATCATTGTTGTGTGTGTTCACTATTTTCATGACTTTTTTGTTTTTTAAAGATTTGTATTGAGGAATTGGGGG
>NW_017731994.1:835082-899100 GCF_001890085.2 Hipposideros armiger | reverse complement strand
TAGAGGGCAGTGTCACTGGCCCTCATATGTGGGATCCGAACCGGGGTCCTCTGGCATCCCAAGCCAGTTCTTAACCATCGCACCGCTCGGCCAGCCCTTCATGACATTTTAAATACTACTTTCAGCTCTAAGTAATTTTTCAAAAGCAAGTTTATTTAAATGATGTTCTAATCACCAAAATTTGTTTAAATAAATTTGAAGCAACCCAGGACATAACAAAATTTTAAAACACAATAATTTCCTAAGTTACTATATAATTATATATTTTTGGTTTTTTATTTTAAAGATTTTTATTGGGGAATTCGGGGGATGGGAACAGTGCTGGGGAATTGGGAGAAGGGGAACAGACAAGTTGCTGTCGTTTTTTGTTCTTCAGTCTAGTTGTGGAGGATGTCACTTCACTGTCCCAAGTTGGCACCATCATTGCCCTCTTCCCGAGCGAGGCAAATCAGTCGCCGGCTTCTGGACGGCCGCTCACTGCGGCTGCTGGCCACTCACACTGGCTGCTGGCTACATACGGTAGCCCATGGCAACCCAATTCCACAGGGGCTGCAGCCTATGCTGTCGCTGGCGACTCACAGCAGCCCAGCTCCAGGTTGAGCTGTTATTCAGCATCTTAGCTGTAGAGGGCAGTGTCACTGGTCCTCATATGTGGGATCCGAACCGGGGTCCTCTGGCATCCCAAGCCAGTTCTTAACCATCGCGCCACTTGGCCGGCCCCTATATGGTTTTGGTTTTATGTAATCATATGAGGCTTATCATTCCTATTTGACCATGGTTGTACTCTTGAAAATTATATTAAAATACTCAAAGTTTTTCAACTAGCATAATTTGCTTTGGTTTGATACAATTATTATTTGCAGTCATATTCAGAATCGGATTTCCATTGTTTAGAAAATAAACTCATAGATATAGATAACAGGTTAGTGTTTACAAGAGGGTAAGGGAGTAGGGAGGTGGTAGATGAGGGTAAACCAGATCAAATACATGGTGATGGAAGGAGAACTGACTCTGGGTGGTGAACACACAATGTGATATATAGATGAGCATTATGGAATTGTACACCTGAAACCTATGTAACTTTACTAACCATTGTCATCTCAATAAACTTTAATTTAAAAAAAACTGTATCCAGGATTTGGAAATAAGCAAAAGGTTAAAATATGCCATGTTTTAAATAGAATAATAATTCTAAATTGAAATTAAAAATCTTTAGCCTGAACTAAGTTTCTTGGCATTTGGATATTTAATGAATGTCAATTTATAAAGTGGAAGGATAACATCAGAATAATATTTTCTACATGCAAAACTATACTCAAGGGCATTAAAAAATAAATAAAACTCACACTGATATATTCCACACTTTTTTTTTCTAACAGAATATGATGAGAAATGTTGAACTTCTTTTCAGTAGAAACAACTGATATCTATTCAATACAGTCAAATGATTGATGGCTGTTTCCCTCTGGTTGTTAACAGGACTGCAAGAATAGACCCTCCAATTCTATGAGGAGTCACTAGGACTTTTTTAAAAAGCTGTGTGCTTGGGAAAAAAAATTATTGTGATAAAATATGCATAACATAAAATTTACCATTTTTAACATTTTAAGTGCATAATTTAGTCTCATTTAGGGCATTTATATCACCACAACCTATCTCCAGAAAATTTTCAATATCCCAAACCAAGTCGCTGTGCCCATTAAACAATTAAGTCCTCACTCCCTCCTCTGCTCAGGCTCTAGTAACCTCTACAATTATTGTACTTTCAGTCTCTATGAATTTGACTGTTCTTGGTATCTCATTTAAGTGCATTCATACAGTATTTGTCACTTTGTTGTCTGGCTGATTTCACTTAGCATGATGTTTTCAAGGTTTATCCATGTTATAGCATGTGTCAGAATTTCGTTTCTTTTTAAGACTAAATATTGCATTGTATGTATATACCACGTTGGTTTGTCCATCTGTTGATGGACATTAGGGTTGTTTCCACTTTTTGGCAAGAGTTGCTAATGCTGCTATGAACATTGGTGTGCAAATAACCGTGGGCACAAGGGCGAATAAAAATGCCATGATATTTCCTACTGTTTTCAAGATGGCTTTTTCTTCATTCAATATTTGCTTGATTGATGTAAACTTTTAACTGTTTTTCAGCTATCCTATAAGGTTAGTACAGTTTTTGGTAGTTTTTGATGTTTCTGTAGGACAACAAGGGCTTGGCACTTTGAAGTCCATTATTTTGTTCTTTGAGAAAATGTTTAACCAGAATTGTCTCAACAATTTATTATTTTTTTTGCTTAAAAATGAAAATCATGTAATATTGTGATATGGAAAATAACTTAGCTTTCATTTAAAATATATATTAAACTTTTATAATATTCATGGTACAGAGATATAAATTTAACAGGCTCTTAAGTTTATACACCAGAGAAGTTCCCAGGATACTCAAATAATGCCACACATTTTGTTTGTTAACAACTATTTAAGGTAAGTG
Source organism: Hipposideros armiger (assembly GCF_001890085.2). NCBI lineage: Eukaryota > Metazoa > Chordata > Mammalia > Chiroptera > Hipposideridae > Hipposideros > Hipposideros armiger. The sequence goes on along the minus strand of NW_017731994.1, from coordinate 896,609 downwards.
GGGAAGGTACTATTATCATTGTATCAGGTATAAGAGAGCTTAGGCCTGGAGACAAAAATGCTATCTATAATACATCACCCCTAAGTGGTGGGCTGAAACTTGAACACACATTGTGTGATTTCTGCTTGCCAACACATTTTCCAATAGCCTTCGTTAATTGGAATTGTCTGTGTAGATTAACAAACCCAATGTTTAGTCAAAACTTTTCTGGCAGTTCTCATGACAGCAGCCATAGGACATATTCAAAGGCCGTAACTATTTGTTATACAAACCTCTTGGTCTTCCTGGGCCCTTAATAGTCATTGAAACATGAGCATCAGCTGTGGATAGTTTAAAATTAAGTTCCGGTTGCCTACACCTACTCCTTTTCTAGGCGAAAGTCAGCTCTCACATTTGCACCAGGACCTGGATCACAAGCAGCTGGAATATCGGGTTGGGTTGGGTTTGGGAAAAAGATAGATGTGTGTGAAGCAAGGATGATTAGACCAAACCTAATAAATACAAATCCAAATAAACTAAATGACATAGCATATTCTTTTTTTCTTTTCTTCACAGCATAAATATGAATAAACATGCCTCAAAATAAAATTATTTTTTACATCCAGTATTCAAAAGCTGAGATCAATCATGTTTCTTAAAAGGGCCAAATTCAGTGGCCTTCATAGTCTCATTTTATTTGATACCCTTGGCTTCTGAACCACCCCTTATTTGCTTCTTTTTCTTTATTCCTGGCTATGTTTTCTCAGGGTCAATTGCTGACCCTTATTCTTCTCACACACCAGAATTTGCTGATATTCTTTACATTCAATATTGTTAGTTTTCTCAGCTCCCTTTTTATGATCTTCCTGATGATCAAATCCCATAGTTCCAACCATCATCTTTACACTAACGTTTATAAAGTCTTTCCTGAGATATAAAACTGTAGGTGTTCATTCACTTAGTTATTCATATTATATACGAAGTCCAAATTAAGTTTGCAAACTCATCATAGAAAAGTTGTGACATACCTCATTGCTGAATATCACTACAGTCACCTTCGAGGTACTCCTCTTAGGAGGCTATGCACCGACACCAGCACCTAGTCCACCCTTCAAAGCAATTTTGGAACTCTTTTTCTGGAATGGCCATCAGAGCTGTTACCATATTACCCTTGATGTCCTGAATATCATCAAAATATCTTTATTTCAATATTTCCTTTATCTTTGGGTAAAGAAAGAAGTTGTTGGGGACCAGATCAGGTGAGTAAAGACGGTGTTCCAATACAGTTATTTGCTTCCTGGCTAAAACTCCCTCATAGACAGTGCCGTGTGAACTGGTGCATTGTCGTGATGCAAGGGCCATGATTTTTTGGTGAAAAGCTCAGGTCGTCTAACTTTTTCAAGCAGCCTTTGCAGCACTTCCAAATAGTAAACTTAGTTAACTGTTTGTGCAGTTGGTACAAATTCATAATGAACAATCTCTCTGATATCAGAAAAGGTTAGCAACATCATTGCAACAAGTTCACAAACTTAATTGTCAGACCTGCTAGCTTGAATAATGAATCATTTAAAAACTCACTGTAGCTAATTACTCCATGTTAAATGACCTTTCCCCCAGGGGGCATCTGATAAAGAGAGGTTCAGCTTTAAACAATATAAGTTGAATTAGAAATTAACATGCTTGTCCCAAAGCCATCCATTTTATGAACTAATTTCCTTTTTTTTCCTCTCTTTAAATTTCCTTATGTCTTTTCATACAGAATAAAGCATATGATGACTATGGGAAATAAAGAAAAGAGTAACAGAAGAGAATCTTGCAATAGCCCATATGTGTTAATAAATCAGCCTGGGTCCCGAAATTGTGTGTATAATTTCTACTGATGTAAAAGATTTTTGTGTCTGTACCTTTGCTCAGCTAGTCTCTATGTTTAGAATTTACTTTCCTCTTCAATTTCCAAATTATTTTTATCTTTGCCAGTTCTTCATAGTTCACCAACATTGTAACACTTACCCTAATTATCTTATTCCTAATTAATACTTCATCACTTCCATATGTTCTCTCCCATAACACTTTATAATGTTATTACATGTATGAATACTAATGTGGATTACAGCTCATTTCATACACTGATATAAACCCCATATATTCAGTAATAGTCCCTTCCTCACCCAATAAAGTGTTAGCTTGTTGAGGTCAGAGACCATAACTTCAGCAATTTTGCATCTTCTTGGAAATAGCAAATGACTTCAACATAACAATTACATAAAATTATTGGCTTAATTAAATGGAATGTTCCACCATATTAATTTACTGCTCAGAGACACTGTCCTGGGTGTCCAAAACTTTCATTATCTGAAAGCAGCTCGGTTAGTTACAGCTATTTTGATATTCATCCATATTGGTACTGTTTGATTTAATTTTAAAACAACAATTAAGAAAAAGACTATTGTATTTATTTTCCTACTCATTTTATAAAACTATATTAGTATACAGAATTTATTTGTTATGACCACTATATATTAGTTACAAGGACAGAGAAAAAAAAATGTATGAATACTACCTATGCAGAAACACAGGAATAGAGCTTTCTTGCACCCTACCTGGATGTTAAACACATTCAGAATCTCCCTGTGCAATCATCTCTCCAGCTGGACATCCACTGAAGTAGAAATGAATTTAGTTTAATTAAAGTCCCTATTGACACAGTTGCTTCGAGAATATAGGGCGATCTTTGTGGAACAAGCAGAGGCTATCCTACTTATTTTAATAGCTGGGGTTTTATTCCTGACAGGCCTATGTACTGTTGACCTTTCCACAAAGAAATCACCTCCAGTGGGCTACAGCATTTTGTTACAGTTCTAGAAACACAGATATTTATTGCAGTTAAAGAACTAAGAACTTTGAAGAGGCAATTTGCCAAAGCTGGCTGATAAACGACCTCACTCTCCTTCAAGTTTATTGTCAACATGGTGCTGTGCTGGCACTCCAAGATACTTGATGTGGTTCATGTCTTTCTGCATGAGCGTCATGGGCCCAGCTCTCAATAAAGAGTGTGCTTGAATGACTGATTTTATTTGTTTACCAAAGACAATCTCTTTTATAATTCATCGAAGTAGGAAGAAAACTACCTTAAACAGTTTCAAATAATTATAATTTAAAAGCTCCGTGTAGAGACTTCTTTTTTTCTACGCACAGGGCCTTCATGGGTTTGCAACCTGTTCAGTGGCATAGGGCCCTATACTTTAAGGGCCTCTTGCATGGCCTTAGGATCTGTGTTCACTGTCTTGAAATTCTTAGTGATTTTTGAGCAAAGGATCCTACATTTTCATTTTGTAATGCCTAACATTTCATGGTTGAGAATGTGTCAAGAGGTTTGGGTTCCTGAGGGTGGCAGATATAAACCAATTAAATAAAGTAGCTATTTTTCCAATTCCCTGATTAGCCGTTTATATACTGTGATCTAGGAAATTAGTTGCAAACTTTTATTTTAGCAGTAGGATTCTACATCCTCCTGTTCGCCTTTTAACGAAATGTTATGCAGAAGCCAAACCTCTGAAACCATTAAAGGTGGAGCAGATCTTTCTCAAATGTGGGTTTGGAATGGAAGGAAGGTCCGTTTCCCTCTGGGCATAGAGATGGGGAAGGAGGTTTGGGTCAGTGAGGCAACATTAAAAGGCTCACATATGAGGCAAAACACAGTTTGAAAATCACAATGACAGCCAAAGCCATTGGAACAATCGCAGGTAAGTGAAAGCTTGTTAATATTCAAAGCCAAGCATTTTATTTAAAGGAGTAAAGAAACACCTGAATTCAATGGGGCTTAAAGACTATACTGTTCTTGGGTGATTTATATAAAAAAATAAAGAAAACCCAGCAGGCTTTCCAGAGGTGTGTTAGAATTTTAAATCTGATAACTTTTATCCCTATATCTGAATATAAAGTTTAGTAGATTATAAAGTATACTATTATGTGATGCACAGATTCTAAAATATTGTTATTATAGTTTTGAATTTATTGAGGAAATATGACACATTTCTTACTATTAGCTTTCAGGTTATTGCAATGACCTCATGTATGGTTGTGTAAAATTGTTTGATTAGAATTGGGTGTATAATACAAACCTACTTCACTTTATTGGAATTAGAAGTGGCTCAGACTCAATGCCATTAATGGGAGTTCAACAAACTATTCCATCATGAATGGCCTTAGAATATTGGTAAACATTGCTCAGCATCAAAATTGAGCTTCAGACTCACTATCTCATTATATAAGTGCAAGGCATGGATTTTATGTGCTGAAACCATGTCAAGCACTATTAAACTGACAAGGGTATAGAGAAGGAACAATACAGACCTCTGGGAAATTCTCCTTATTGCTTTCAGTCAGGAGGCTAAAGGTGTACAGTTGCAACAGGGAGAGATGGAGACATTTTTGAAAGCTGTCACTGATCAGTATTCTAAATGCACAACTTCTAGGAAAACACAACACACAGTGCTCTTTTTCCAATATGCTTATCAGCTTGGTTATCAACGCCATATTTCAATAATGCCTGTGCTCATTAAATGTGTACTTGAATATAAATGTTTGAATATACATGCTTATGTGAAAAAAAACCAAAAAAAGAACATCTTCAAAAGAATCTAAAGTGGATTCAAGGACACATTTTGCAGATGATGATTTACTAACTAGAGACACGACATTTTCATGATCCCTCCAGTCTGTTTCCCATGAGACCCGTTACCCTTTTAAAGTGGTGACAGGTTCTGATGCCCCAGCCACACCTGGGCTTACCAGCTGGACATTTTGAGTGATAGAAATGATACGGATTACATCAGTTTCCCTAAAAACCAACTTCAGGAACTTTGAAGGACTTGGCATCAGTGGGAGCAACACAGACCAACTAAATGACCCCTTCCTCAGAAAAACTGGGCCTGATAGAAACATTTAGAATAATACCAGTTGACAACCAATGAAGTAATTAGGGTGCTCATCATGCTCTGAAAATTACTGGACCTTCTTTTATCCTTTGACAATAAGGAATCGATTCATTCTAGTGTCATGTCAACAACATAGTCCAACATTTGATACTTTTGCTTTTTCGTTAACTAAATAAATATTGGGAAGGAAAGGCTATCTGGACAGCTGCAATGGGTGGAATGAGCCAGAAGCAGAGGGCTGAATATCAGAAAGGCCAATGAGAGGGGTAGGTATCTTTCCTAGACACATTGAAGGCAGAACGAAGGCCACCAGGAGGCAGAGTTAGGAATTAAAGTGTATATTGAAGGGAGGAGGACAATATGGTGTCGAAGCAACATCCAGCACAGCAGGGTCAACATGGGCTGGAGTTCTGACCCTGCCATTTGCACAGCGCTGATGGACACCTTGGTGCATATTGCTGAGCCTCCCTTTACGCATTTGGAACAGGACAATGACAACATTTTCACAGGCATTAGGATGGAGGTTATATCATTCCACAAAGTTAAAACACCTGGTTCCTCATAATTGTCCCTAAATTTTGGTCATTTTTCAGTGATATTTTTTAAGGAAAATATTCCTGGGGGCCGGCCGAGTGGCTCAGTTGGTTAAGAGCTCGCTCAAGAGTTTGAGCTCTGAGCAACAGCGGTTCGAGTCCAGCCCGAGCTGAGCAGCCGCTGAGCTGCCAACAGGTAGCAGGATGGCTCAGCTAAAAAAAAAAAAAAAAAAAAAAGGAAAATATTCCTTATATACCGGAAATGATAAAGGACGTAAAATACATGATTACAAAAACTTATTCTACAAAATTTTATTATCACCTCTTTTTTTTTTTTTCTCATTCTGTGATGACACACCTTGATTTCATCTCTTTTCTGTGACAGGCATTTTAATAGAGCGAGTAACAGCACGGGGTCTGGACCTATTCTGTCTGTGTTCAAATCTTGATTGTGCCACTTTCTAGCTGCGTGACTTTGGGCAAGTTGCTCACTCTTTCTGTATCTTGGTTTCCTCACATGTAAGTAATCTTAGAGACTGAATTCTAGAATTACTGTGAAGGCTAAATAAAGTTAATCTTTAAATAATTTATAATAGTACTTGGCACATAACAAGTACTATATAAATAATAGTTATAAATATAGAATAAAAATATTTTGCTGGTGTTTTGAGATATTTATCTATATTTAGTGTAACTTCAATTGTATACATTTTTGCACAGATTTTTCAGTATTAAAATATTTAGAAACACTAGGTACATTAATTTGCTATAGTATCGGTCTTGTTACGATGACTTTAAATATTAATACCAATTTCTGAATTAATAAAATTTTTACATTTTTTAGCATCAGAAAATATTGCTTTCTGAAGTTGGTGTGTATATATACATATATGCATATTTTTATTTTTATAGTTTATATTACTTAAAAACAGATATTGTATTTTATTTAAATATATATGTAAGCAAAATGTTTTATTTTTAAATAATTATTTTATATATGTATTTAATTTACTTACAAAAGCTAATCTCTTAGGAATTTTTGGACTGAGAATCTCTAAAGTCAATTAATCTCTTTCTCTTTGTGTATGCTGACATTTTCTAGATCATTGTTCATCTAGATCCCTTTAGCTCATCCTGTCTAGCCCTGTCCCTACTCTGCATTTTCTGTCTATGACAAAAAAAAATATTCAACATAAATTTATTTCATGAATTCTAAAATTTAAGCTCAACTAATTAAAAATATTGTATTCCCTTGAAAAATGGTATGCCCCCTTTGTTTTTCTGAAGGTTTCCTCTGTGTTTTCAAATATATTTCCATTTGCTATATAAATATGTGTGCATACATATTTGTATATTAGACACAGACATATGAGTAAGGCTGTCATAGACCGTCTAGCTTCGGCGACGCCATCAGCTGACAGCAACTGTATGAGCATATATGCAAGAGATTAGCTGAGCCAGCCCACGACAGAATCTCAAGCTAAACAAAACACTTGCTGTTTTAAATCACTGTATTCTGGAGGTGGCTTGTTAATATGCACCAAAAGCTGATATGGCTGTTCTTTGTAGATCATTATGTTTTTAATTGACAAAAGCTGACGTTGCTAATGTGATGGGTAAGTTCAAAACAAATGCTACTAAGAAGTAGATATCCTGAAATTTTTGTCTTTGTATGAAAATGTGTAAATATTTCAGCCCAAATATTTTCAAAAGTATTGCTTTTTTTTTTCCCCATCAGAATACCTTTTTTTATTTATTTTTTTGGATGAAATATCTATAGTTCAAAATTTGACATGCTACTTCTTATTTACATTTCTTTTGATTTTTAAAATTAAATTAGATGATACAAAAGTATACAGCTTCTCAAATGTAAACCATGGCAGGGTGAAATATAAATTTATCCAATTGAAATTGGAAAGACTTTTCATACATGCTTCATAAAATTTGGATTTGGCTACAAGTGGAATTACATGAAAAGAATAAGCATTTGATTAAAACAAAACATCATGTTTCACAAAATGATATTTAATGCAGTCTATAGTGAAGAAAACGGATGCATAGGCATAACGTGTAGGATTTTCAGTGCAGTGAAACTATTCTATATGATACTACAGTTGTGGACATGTCATTATACATTTGTCAAAACTGATAAAATGTGTAATACCTCGGATGAACCCAAATGCAAACTATGGATTTTCGGTGATAATGATGTGTCAATGTGGGTTCATTTTTGCACAAATGTGCCACTCTGGGGTGTGTGGGGGGTGTTAATAGTAGGTGTGGCTATGAATTTGTGGGAAGAAGGGGTATGTATCAACTTTCTATATTTTCTGCTCAATTTTTCTGTGAATAAAACTTTTCCAAATAGTAAAGTTTATTAATTTTAAAAAGTTACTTAATTTTACCAGCCTCAGTAAAATATGAATAATAACCGTATCTATTTTATAAAGTAGTTATAAGGCTAATTCAGTAGACATAATTTGCTTAGAACAGTGCTTGTCATATAAAGAGTACCCACGTGTTAGCTGTTATTAGTGGCAGTGTATCATTAAGATTTACCGTTATTAATTTTCTTTTCTATAATCTTAATGGTTACCAAACACCCACAATTAATCTATGAGATAGATTAAACAGAGATTCTTAGTCCCTCTTTACATTGTAGAAACAAAGGATAAGCATTCAAATAAATTATGTCGAATCATAGGGTCCGAACTGTAAATAAGCTCTCTGTCTCCTACAAAAATCTGTTTTTCCATTACACACTTTGTCTGCAGACACTTTTACACTCTCACAATCACAGGCAACTTGCACTCTACACCGTATATTATCAAAGAAAACCTCATTCATACCAGAACCGTGCAAAGCAGGGAATGCCTATATGCAGGAACCCAAAGAGCTTTTGCTTAGGTAGTTTATATCTCTGGATATTTACTATATTAGATATTTAAAATGAGAATTTTTTTTAAATCGAAGATACATAAGCACACAATTCATTAGTCTTTAAACTGATAACATCATCATGGCATGAGTCCATGAAACTACACTGTATGTTCCAGAGAAAATAAGAGTGGAAAAGGCAAATAACGTCTTAATATGTTTATGAAAATAGGCAGGTTTTACTTCTAGATGCCAAAGAAAGGGTCTAGATACACCCAGGCATCCCTGGACCACATATTGAGAACATCTGCAATATACTATATGCCATGAGACCACTTTACACACAGTTGTCCCCTGTCCTTCTACTGGGCTACCTCACGTTCTCCCTCCTCTTTAGCAATAGCTTTTCCATATTCTCCCAATCGTCTTTCATTAATTTCACACTGGAAAGTTTCTGAGTCCTCTTCATGTCTATTGATACCTTTGCTGCAGGCCTATCCTCTGTTGGATTTAAATGAGAGAAAACAAGCCGTAGAATCAAGGAGCTTTCTGCATATAACAAACTCTCAGCTCAATTCGTGCACAGCAGAGCCTGCAATGAGAAACAGCTCAGGTCTCAGCTGAAAGGAGAGCCAGAGAAGCCTGAGCTGTGAGCAGGCTTCAAAAGCCAGAGGTGGCCCAGGGTAAGCTGGAGGATGAGGTGGCTGTTTTGATGTGACCAACTGAGAGGAGCCACAGAACAGGTTACAGAGTTGAGTAGGGCATGGCCATGCATGAGCCATCTGAGAGCCATCCATGGGCTTCATGAATAATCAACAAGGTGGAGAAACGCTGGTTGGCTACTTCATGCAGTTTATAGACAGTGTAATTTCCTGTGTTTTGAGAATATCATGAATGTTGATGAAATGCCCTTTCATTTCACATTTAAGCTGTAAAATGTCACCACCATTTTCAGTTTATTAGATGATGTGTTTCTTTAAAATGTTGGTTTCACAAATACCATGCTCAGTTGTTACATAAGGTCAGAATTATTTTCTGCCTGTTTATATGCAGTTTGACAAACTAAATCAAGTTTTGTACTTTAGAAGAATAGAGCCACAGCTAATAGCTTAGAATTTCTATACACATTTCTTCATAACAAATCCTTATACTGAGTGATGTTATGTGTATTAAAACATCTCCATAGCACCGATTTTCACACACAAGATGGCATGAGATATGCTGATTAATTACTAAACGTCCTTTTTTATAATTCTGCATTATCCACAAATGTTTAGTGAAATTTTATTAGGCACAGATCACTGCACTATAGTTTCTGGGCATAAACTAATAGCTATACAATGTCGCCTTCTTTGAAGACTTATGATCTAGATGAGAAAACACATCTGCATTCATAAACATATGTGGGTGGATACACTGCAGTTACAGTGATATAAGATAAATGCTAAATATCAGGTGCTAAAGACCAGAGATACAGGAGGTTAGGGGTGGGATTTATGGTGAAAATATTTTTATCAGCTCAGTTTTCCTTTGGAAATGTACCTTTTCCCTACTTCACATCATGTGATTTAATAAAAGCACAATAAACCCCCCAGTCCAGTTGTGTGTATATAACTCCATCCTGACTAATTCATATATTCTCCCGAGCTATACTATCTCAAGGAGAACCAATGAAAATCTGTTTCCTAATTTACTGGAACAATGTAGATGGAATTTTTCCTGTGGAGATAGTAGGCTGGTAGGATAAAAGCTGTCCTGGTCACCTTTGCCAGTCAATTAGAAGAGTTCTCTGAGAGTAAAGCTAAGACTGAGGAAAGCAGGGTTGAAAGACACAGACAGTGGTATTCCTACATCCTACATCTAGGAGAGCCTAGAGTCACTCTCCTCCCACCCTTCACCCCAGAATTTTCCAGGGATGCTAACTGATAAATCTCTTTTATTCACCAGTTTGAGTTGGATTCATAATACTAGCCCTGAAGAGTCTTGATTCACAGTGGAGGAATTGTCACTTGAGGGCTGAAATGGGCCCAGAGGTCTCCTTGGAATGACTTCCACAGAGTCCTGAGTGCTGTTTAAAACTAATCCCTGCTCAAAGGTGAAAAGCTGAAAGCTTTTCTCTAAGATGAGGTATAAGACAAGCATACCCACTCTCACTACTTTTAGTGAACATAGTATTGAAAGTCCTAGCCACAGCAATTAGCCAAAAAAAGTAAATAAAAGGCAGGAAAGGAAGAAGTAAAACTGCCACTATTTGCAGATGACATGATACTATACATTTTAAAACACCCTCAAGACACAATCAAAAACTATTAGAACTAATAATCAAATTTAGTAAAGTCACAGAATACAAAATCAATATACATTCATTGGTTGTATCTCTATAAACTAATAAGCTGTCAGAAAGAGAAATTAAGAAAATGATGCCATTTACAATTTCATCGAAAATAATAAAATAACAGAATAAATTTAACCAAGGGCATGAAAGACTTGTACTCTGAAAACTATGTGACATGGATGAAAGAAATTAGCGATGGCACGTATGATTGAAAAGATACACTGTGATCATGGATTGAAAGAAATAATATTGTTAAAATGTCCATACTACCCAAAGCAATCTACAGATTTTATTGTCATCAAAATGTCAATGGCATTTTTCATAGAACTAGAACTAAGAATTCTAAAATTAATATGGAACCGCAAAAGACACCAAATATCCAAAACAATCAAGAAAAAATACAAAACCAGAGGTATTACACTCCCTGATTTCGAACTATACTACAGAGCTAAAGTAATCAAAACAATTTGTTTTTGGTAAGAAAACAGATACACAAATCAACAGAATAGGATGTCCATATATAGTTAATTAATCTGTGATGAAGTAGCCAAGACTATGCAATGGTGAAAAGATAATAAATGGTTTTGGGAAAACTGGACAGCTACGCACAGAAGAATGAAACTGGATAATAGTCTTATACTATATACAAAAATAAATTTAAAATGGATTAAAGACCTGAATGTAAGACCTGAATCCATAAAACTCCTAGAAGAATATATAGGCAGCAAACTCTTCGACATTGGTCTTAGCAGTACTTTTTTGGACCAGTCTTCTCACGCAATGGCAAGAAAATAACAATCAACAAATGCAGTTACATCAAACTAAAAAGCTTTTGCACAGCAAAGGAAACTATTAACAAAACAAAAATGCTACATACTGAATGGGAGAATATATTTGAAATCATACATTTGATAAGGTGGTAATATTGAAAATATATAAAGAACTTACATAACTTAATGTAAAACAGAACAAACTATTCAACTAAAAAATAGACAGATGACTTGAATGGACATTTTTATGAAGAAGACCTACACATGGTAAGAGGCACATGAAAAGAAGATCAAATCACTAATCATCAGGGAAATACATATAAAAAATCACAATGAGATATCACCTCATACAAGTCAGAATGACTATTATCTACAAAACAAAAAATAAAGTGTTGGTGATTATGTGGAGGAAAGGGAACCCTCATATACTATTGGTGGAAATGTAAAATTGTGCAGCTACCATGAGAAAGAGTATGAAAGTTTCTCAAAATATTAAAAATATAATTAGTATGTGATCCAGCTATTTCAATTCTGGGTAGTTATCCAAATCAAACAAATAATAATTTGAAGAGATATGTGCACCCCTATGTTCATTGTAGCGTTGTTTACAATAGCCGAGATTGGAAGGAACCCAGGTGTCCATTGATAGTTTAATGGATAAAGAATAAGCAGTATAAATAGATGATATAGGTATAGATATACAGATATAGATATATTTATACTGTTACTCAGAGAGAAAGAAAATAATGCAATCTTGCCATTTGGGACAGCATGGGTGGACCTAGAGGGCATTATGCTAAGTGAAATAAGTCAGAGAAAGGAAAATATCATGTGGTTTCACTTATATGTAGAATCTAAAAAAATAAAACCAACGAACAAACAAAACAAAATAGAAACAGACTTACAGGCACACACACACAAAAAGGTGGCTATCAAAATTGGGAGCAAAATAGGCCAAGGGGATTTAGAGGTACAAATTTTCGGGTATAAAATAGATAAGTAATGGGGCTATAATGTACAACATAGAGCATATAGCCAATAATATCGTAAAAGCATTTTTATTTTATTTATTTATTTTTTATTAGAAATGGGCATAGTACTGGGGAATTGGGGGAAGGGGAACAGACAAGTTGCTGTCGTTTTTGTTCTTCAGTCTAGTTGTGGAGGACGTTGTTTCACTGGCCCAAGTTGGCACCATCACTGCGCTCTTCCCGGGTGAGGCAGATCAGTCGCCAGCTTCTGGACAGCCGCTCACTGCGGCTGCTGGCCACTCATGCTGGCTGCTGGCTACATACAGTAGCCCACGGCAACCCACTGCCACATGGGCTGCAGCCTATGCCGTCGCCGGCGACTCACAGCAGCCCAGCTCCAGGTTGAGCTGTTGTTCAGCATCTTAGCTGTGGAGGGAAGTGTCACTGACCCTCATATGTGGGATCCGAACTGGGGCCCCCAAGCCAGCTCTTAACCAATACACCACTCGCCTGCATATTGTAATAGGTTTGTATGGTATACATGGTAACTAGACTTATTGTGGGGATCACTTCTTAATGTGTACAAATACCAAATCACTATGATGTACACCCAAGATTAATAGGATACCTTATGTCAATTACATATTAATAAAAATTTTTTAAAAATAAATTAAAATTCAGACCAAAAATGTAAATAAAAAAGACTCAATTAAGAGGGAAGGATGAAAAGGATATTCAAGAGAGAAAATGCAAAGGAAAAGAAATGTATAGTGAGACATTTAAATTCCATTTTGGTTTAATACAGAATTCTTGTTTGGAAATAGATAATAAAGGTTTACAAAAGGAAACGGTCTTAGTTTATCAATTAATGAATGGCTTTAGGGGCACTCATAGCTAAGTACTGGAATTCAGAATTAAAATTAATGTCAAGGCCAGAAAGAAGAAGCCAAGTAACAAAGGAAGGAGGAAAAGACAAAAAAAAAAGATATCTCTATATCAAGAATCCGGGGTTCTATCCTCCTACTGGCTTGCCTATAAAATGGTGTGATACCATGAACCACTTATAAGCAATTGCTCAAACCCCTTCCCATCATTAGTTATTGTTTTTGTTTGTACATTCAAAAGCACTTTTGTTAAATTAAATGTTATAAGGCTTATAATAAAACCTGGCCTTTTCTCAGCCTGTTCCTCTTTTACTACTCTATACCCCAGACTTCCAGCACTAGAGAAAAATACTTTCAAGTTTCTCAGCGTTTTCTTCATACATGACCTTCATAATCCAAATAACATTTATACTGTTTCATCTTAAATTTTTGATTTCAGACAGTGTTTATTGTCTTCTTGTCAAGTTAGTTGAAGATATCTCCTTATCACCTACTTCCAAATCTCCTCAAAGAGAATCTTTATTTTTGATCAAATTATCATTCAGTATTTACTTGGACCATGTAAATATTTAGACTAATGTCAATACTGTTCACTACTGAATCACATAGTGCTATGATTATGATTCATTTTTTAATCAGATAGGCTTCACTTATCTGCTCCATCAAACCTGTCAAATAATTTTCAAAAATATTATTTTCTAAATGCTCAAATATACCAAAAAAGTGTCAATTTCAATTTTCTTTCTTGATCCTTTGAGAGCCCTCCATCTTTTCTTTTCTTTTTTTTTAAATAAAAGTTTATTGGGGTGACAACCAAGTTACCTAGATTTCAGGTGTACAGTTCTGTAATACATCATCTATATATCACATTGTTTGTTTACCACCCAGAGTCAGTGGGTGGTGACCATATATTTAATCCCGTTTACCCTCATCTACAATCCCCTTCCCCCTTTACCCTCTGGTAACCACTAAACTATTGTCTGTGTCCATGAGTTTTTGTTTGTTTGTTTGTTTTGTTCCTCTGTTGCTTTCAGTTTTGTACCCCACATATCAGTGAAATCATAGATGTGATATGCATACACAATGGAATACTATTCTGCCATAGGAAAAGATGAAATGATGCCATTTGTGACAACATGGATGGATCTTGAGATTATTATGCTAAGTGAAATAAGTCAGAAAAAGTCGCGAACCATATGACTTCACTGATACATCGTCTCTTGTCAGTCTCAACTTGGACCTCCTTGTCTTCAGTCCAGTTTTCAAGTTACCCAATGCTACTGCCTATTGTGGGCTTTCATGTGATCAGTTTGCTCCTAGTGTGTTCCTTCTCTTTCTCTTCTACATCAGCTACTGCATCTCTATCTGCTGACTTCCAAACACAGGCTAAAATCACATTAGGCTTGTACAGAGTGACTCTAGCTTTTCAAAAACTCTTTTTCTATATTTTAGTTTTGAATAGGAGAGGAGATAACCACAAGTGGTCAAACTACCTTGATTATCAGGAGTTTCCCCAGTTTGCTTTAATCTCTTTTGTTCCTGTCACTGTATCTCTGCATTTTATATTCCCTGTTCTCTTTGGAATATGAAAAGATTTTTTGTTTTCAAAGAAGCTTTGAAATTTTTAAAAAAGGTTTCTTTTCCTTTTCAAGTTGTTTTTTTGGTATTTAGGGTTACCTTCAAATGGACTCATTTTTGTCCCTGTAAATTCACCATTACATCCCTCAGAGTCCCTGCATTTGTATTAAGAATTATAAATAACTCAGAAATAATTTTGAGGTCCCCAAGCTTCTACTAACAACAGATTTCAATAATGTCCCTGACTTGCTTTATAGTCATATATAAGGTACATTAACCACTTTGCAAACTGATTATAGTATGATGTATATACTTTAAGAATATTCAAATCAGTGGCCTGAAAATATACACAGGTATCTTAAAAAGTTAATTGGCATTTGTCCTTAGGAAATATTCACCCCAGAAGACTGTGGCATAACTTTAGCTATTGACTATTTGAAACATAAAAATTTCAGCAATAATAGTTTCCAAAGCATTTTTACAGTTTTTGTCATTGTCTCATTCTACCCAATAAATTAACATTAACCAGCTAGAGGTGGCAGCCCTAATTCAACACACAAGGTATTGATTTTACCCATAGACATGCTATAGTCCAGGAATGCAAGATTGAGATCATTCCTTCTATTCTTTCCTCTGTCTTCAGTAAAAACAGAAATAAAAACAAAACAAAACAATAACAACAACAATACCAACTGCAAAAAGTACAAAAAACTGATATCTAATTTAACTTGGGAACCATTTGTAGCATACTTTTAGTTGCTAATTATCTTGTATGTCTTTATTTAGTATTATACCTTTGAGTAATTTACTCTTAACTTATATGTATTTTATTTATTTATTTTAAACATCTTCAAGTGTTTTTTGGCAAATACATTTCCAGCTGGCCATGACTATTGGAGAGCTATTAGCAAGGACTAGCAACATTGAAGAAGAGATACAGTTGATCTTCATTATTCATAAGTATTTTACAGTATTTACAAGTTCACCTACTTGCTAAAATTTATATGTCACCTCAAATCAATACGCCCAGCATTTTCAAGGCCATTCACAGACATATCTAAGCAGCAAAAAAATAGAGTCACACAACGAACACCTTCCCAGCAAATATGGAACAAGGACACACTCTGGCTCCTCGTTTCAGCTTTCATATGGTAAATAAGTGTCATTTTCTGTGGTCTATTTAGTGCCATGTTTTCTGCATTTTTGTTGTTGCTGCTGTTGAGTTAACTGTTTAAAATGGTCTCCCAGAATAGTGCTAAAGTGAGGTCGAATTTTCCCAAATGCAAAAGCAGTGTGATATACCTTACTGATAAAATACATGTGTGAAGAGATGAGCTTCATCAAGGCATGAGATATACTGCTGTTGGCCATGAGTTCAATGTTAATGAATTAGCAATATACATTAAATAAAATGTCTTTAAACAGAAACACACATAAAACAATGTTATGTACAAGGTTGATAAAATGTGACCAGAATTTCTCAGGAAACTAGCTTTGCATTTTCCCTGGGAGCAATGTTTCAGTATTCACTAAATCAGTGTTCACAGTAACTTTATAAAGCATAACTACCATAAATACTGAATAGACTGCATTTACATATTAACCCCATGGATGCCTATTGTGATTTGACAATCTTAGGGTAAATGCTATTGTATGATTTAGAATTTCAAGTCAAGAATGGATAAATCAGTTACCTTTGAATAATTTTCATTATTATAATAAGATTCAAGATAACTTAGTTAATTGTTTTATTTTCATTTATATGTGTTTACTTTCATTTAAAAATATTAAAGAAGACAATTTAAATTATATAAACAAACTACTTAGCAAGCAATTCATGAAGCTAACAGCCTCCATTAGGAGAACTGTAAAATGGGGTTTAACATAGGAAGCTTTTATAGAATAAAGAATTAAAGACAAGGAAGTTCTAATCAGATGGCAGAGTAGGTAAACACTGTGCTTACCTTCTCTCATGACTACATCAAAATTACAGCTAAACCCAAAACAACCGTCATTGAGAATTGCCTTAAATCTTGTGAGCCAAAGCCCTACAACTAAAGAAATAAAGAAGAAGCCACGTTGAATCGAGTAAGAGTGGCAGAGATAGAAAACAGGCTGGTCCCATACCCGCACGTGACCATTAAAAATAGGGAGGCTATCTAAGCTGAGGAGGTCCCCCCTGAAGGAGCAAAGGGTCCCAAGCCACACCAGGTTTCCCAGCCCAGGGTTCCAGGGCCACGGAGAGAAGACCCCATAATTTCTGGTTGTGAAACATGGTGGAGGTTGTGGCTGAGATAGAGGGGGGCTGGAGTCCCAGGCATTCCTCTTAAAGGGACAACATCAGACTTATTCAGCAATAGAATCACTGGCTCTGAGCTCCAGTGCTGGGGCAGCAACTGGAGAGGTGACAAGGACATAAAAGGGGAAATTGAGATGTCTGGCTGCACATTGAGGGCTAGAGCGGCAGCTTTCTACCAGACGAAGGAGATAGTGGAAGTCATTGTTTCTTTGTGGAGCTCTCCTCCTTCCCAGCATACAGACACAGGTGGCTGCCATATCTCAGTCTTCATCAAGCCTCCTGATACAATTCATTTGCAACTCCCTGGTGATTCTGAGACCCCATCCAGCTTTCAGGCACACCCAAACTGCTTCCAGTGGCTTTTTTGTAAAAACCTCCTGCGTTGGTTCATGCTGCAGACTTTCTAGTGTCTTTTAAAGATGATCAGATCCCAGAGAAGCAGCATATGGCTTGAGAATGTCCCGTACATCTCACTGAGCAGCCCTAAGCCTGGCACTAGTAGCAACTGACCTTGGCTCACGGCTTTCCCCCTCAAGGCAATTCCAAGCATGGTGCAGGTGTCCGTCATCTGCAAATTGCTTTGTGGCTCCTGCCAGGTGGTCCCGGATGGGGTAAAGGCTGCAGCTGAACTTGGTTTGCAGCAGGCCTCCTCCCAGGTGGCCCTGGGGATGGCATGCCCAGTGGCCTGTTTTGAAATGACCTGGAGCATCACCTGGCCACCTCCAAGGAGGCAGACTGGGAAGGCACCAGAACCCCATTAAAGCAAACCCTGCTCTGTGGGGTCAGACCCTGCACAACAGCTCATCCAATGTAGTCATGGCCAGACCTCACAACCAATCAGTCTGAGTCAATCCCTCCCATTGACATGCAAAGATAAACCAAAGCTCAACTATAATAGGAGGGTACACACAACACATACAAGTGATACACCTAGAGCACCCAGTTCTAGTGACCAGGCAGGTTGCACCACTGGGTCCCACAAGACACCTATTACATAAAGCCATTCTATTAAGACCAGAATGCACAACAGCCTTACTTAATACATAGGAAAAAAACAAAATAAAACAGGAGGGAAGCCATATGGGAAGACAAAGAAGCATGTCTTAAATAAAAGAACAGAACAAAGCTCCAGAAAAAGAACTAAACAAAATGGAGACAAGGAATCTATCAGATGCAGAGTTCCAAACACTGGTTATAAGGATGCTCAATGATCTCAGGGAGAACTTCAACAAAGAGATAGGAAACACAAAAATGGAGATAGAAAACATAAAAAAGAATCAGTCAGAAATAAAGACTACAATAATGAAAATAAAGAATATATTACAGGGAATCAATAGTAGATGAAGCAGCGGATCAAATCAGAGACTTAGAAGATAAGGTAGCAGAAAACATTCAATTAGAACAAGAAAAAGAAAAAAAATCCAAAAAAATGAGGAGTGTAATGGGCCTCTAGGACAATACCTAAATTCACATCATAGGGGTACCAGGAGTAGAAGAGAGTGAACAAAGGATTGAAAACCTATTTGAAGAAATAATGACAGAAAACTTCCCTAACCTGGTGAAGGAAATGGATATTGAAGCACAGAGAGTCCCAAACAAAGTGAACCCAAAGAAACCCACACCAACACACATCATAATTAAAATGCCAAAGGTTAAAGATAAAGAGAGAATTTTAAAAGCACGATGAGAAAAACAGTTAGTTACCTACAAGGGAGCTCCCATCAGACTGTCAGCTGATTTCTCAAAAGAAACTTTGCAGGCCAGAAAATATTGGCAGGAAATATTCAAAGTGATGTAAAACAAGGACCTGAAACCAAGATTACTCTACACAGCAAATTTATCATTTAGGTTTGAAATACAGATAAAGAACTTCCTAGACAAGAAAAAGCTAAAGGTGTTCATCACCATCAAACCAGTATTACAAAGAATGTAAGAGGGACTTAGTTAAGATGGAAAAAATGATCAAAATCATGAATAATAAAATGGCAATAGCTACATACCTATCAACAATTACTTTCAATGTAAATAGACTAAATGCTCCAATGAAAAGAGATAGGAGAGCTGAATGGATAAGAAAACAAAACATATGCTGCTTACAAGAGAATCTCTTCAGATTGAAAGACACATGGAAAGTAAAGGGATGGAAAAAGGTATTTCATGAAAATGGAAATGAAAAAACAAAAACAAAAAAATCTCCCAAAAACCTGGAGTAGCAATACTCATGCCAGAACAAAATAGACTTTAAAACAGACTATAACAAGAGACAAATCACTGATTCAATCCTCTGCTTCATCTAATGTACTACTAATTCCCTGTAATATATTCTTTATTTTCATTACTGTATTCTTTATTTCTGACTGTCTCCTTTTTATGCTTTCTATCTCCATTTTTATGTTTCCTATCTCTTTGTTGAAGTTCTCCCTGAGATCATTGAGTAATCCCACTTCTGGATATTTATCTGAACAAACTCAAAATGCTACTTTGAGGGAATGTATGCATCCATGTATTCACTGCAACATCATTTACAATAGCCAAGATATGAAGGCAACTTGGGTGTCTCTAAATGGATGAATGGTTAAAGAAGAGGTTCTTTATATACACAATGGAATATTACTCAGCCATAAAAAAAGAAAGAAAGAATGAAAACTTGCCATCTTCAATAACATGGATGAACCTAGAGAGTATTGTGTTGACTGTAGTAAGTCAAGACAGCAAAAGACAGATGACATATGATTTCACTTATAAGTGGAATCTAAAGTAAAAACAAACAAAAATGAAAATAAAACCTCACAGATACAGAGAACATTTTGATGATTGTCAGATAAGAGTGGGATCGGAGGTGGTGAAAAAGGGAAAGGAATTAAGAAATACAAATTGGTTGTTACAAAGTAGTCATGGGGATGTAGGGTATAGCATAAAGAATATAATCAATAATATTGTAATGACTATGTATGGTATCAGATGGGTACTAGATTTATTGGGGTGATAGATGGGAGGAGGTTGGGGGCAGGTTGAAAAAGGTGAAGAGATTAAGAAGTACAAATTGGTAGATATAAAATAGTCATGGAGATATAAAGTAAAACATAGGGAATACAGTCAATAATATGGTAATAACTCTATTGCCAGGTGGGTACTGTTGAATAACTATGATGTACACCTGAAACTAATATAATATTGTATGCTATCTATATTTTAATAAAAATCTTTTTTAAAAAGACTAAAGACAAGGAAGAGACAAATACAAAATATCTCATTGGTATTTTGTCAATCTTGTTTGGGGTAAGAGGGATCAAGGAAATTAGTACAGAGCCCTGAGCTGGTTTGGGGTTTGGGGATTGGCTAACTGGATATGCAACATTTCCAGTTAAAGAAGCAAAGCATTTCCTGGAACTAAGATTTGGTTTGCTGGTGTGACAGCTCAGGCAGGAGCGACTCCATCTTGGGCATAGAAAGTTATTTCAACACTTTCATGGACCATAAAAAAGAGGAAATGGCTCAAATTTCTTTGATAAAGTAAAGCTGTGTTTTTATACTTCACAAACCTGAGTGCATTTTGCTATCATAATTTATCTGCAGTATCCAAGTGATCATTTCATTTAAAATAAAACAGGCTGTAACTAAATGTTTCAAATTATTTTGCCAGGCTCTGAGTTTCTCCCCACTAAGTATTATATCTTCAGCAAAATAAACTATAGGCTAATATATGGATAATAGGTTAATGATTTATAAATCATGTGGATTTTTTTTTTATATTTAACTTTAAATACTGATGTTCTTGGATACATTCAAATCAGAGTCTTTCTTTTTTCCCTTAGCTTTACATGCAAATATTTGTTTAAATGACTCTTGCCAACTACATAAGCCTTTGAAAGTTAACCTCTCAGGTCCATTATCAAAAATTAAGATAAGACTGACCCTATCTTGCTTCACAATTTCTAGTTTGGTTAAAAGCGTTATTCTTCTCCCCCGCCTTCAAAAAAAAAACAAACAAAAAATCCCTTCCCCATTGCTAAAGCACGAAAATTACTTTTTTCTACTTGAGTGAAGCTTCTCTTTTAGAGGTTGAAACACCTGCTGTGCATACATTATGTAAAGAACATGCCATTTAGAATGAAAGTGTGAATATAAATGCCAGATATTACTAAAACCTATTTCATAATGTGCTTATGTATCAGCTTCATTGTTTTACTATTTCATTGCTATAGAAACAGGCAAGTGTGTGTGTGTGTGTGTGTGTGTGTGTGTGCGCGCGCGCGTGTGTGTGTGTGTGTGTGTGTAATTAATGGGCGAGAGTAATAGCTAGTGGTTAACATAACCTCAGCTATTTACCTGTGTTCACACTATTTGACAACAATTCTATAAAAATGATGCAAACAGTTTCTAATCCTTGGGTTTCTGCTACATTCTACTTGCCTTGTGGTATCTGCATCTACTCTGTTGCTTTTCAAATTATTTTCCTTTTATGAGAGGAAGCTGAGGGTGATCTACACATTCTGAGGCTATGCAGATATATTCCATAAATGTCAATTAAAGTAAAATGGTGGGCTGGAGAGAAGTAAAATGTAGAGAAAGTGAAATTTGACCCACTGCCCAAAGCTTTTTAATTATTTCTTTTATTTCAGTTTTGATCATGAGATCCCAAACAATTAGTTCATTCTAACCAGTTCTTTACAACTGATAATATAGGTCATGGTCTTTCTCCTCTTCCTTATGTCCTCATGTTTTTAAAGTTAAACATTTTAGAGGGCACACATTCACATTAGCTTCATTCTACACTGTTTCAGTCTGGATTATAGTCTCACTGCTCTGCAGAAAGTACTATTCAAATTCTTAATATACATCAGAGATGCAGTCTCATTTTTTATCCTTATACTAACATCCTCCTTCTTGAAAAGCTCTCCCTCTTGTCTTTTATGACAACATATTTCTTCCCGTTTTTCTGTCACATCTCCACCTTATCTTATCAAATCTCATACACCTCTCTCTGGGCTTCAAATGTTGATGTTTCTTAAAGCTTGAACTTTTAATCTCTTAAATCTGCACTATTTTCAAAGCAAATTTCCCATATCAACAGTTTGCTTTTCTTCCTCTACTCCTATGACTTCCAACTCTTTCTCCTTGAATATCCATACTCATGTGTGGAAGTGCCCACTTTACAACTCCATGTTGTTTCCCACCCCCCCAAAGTCACCTTGAATTAAACCCATCAAAAAGTGAACACAGGAACCCCATCTACAGCTTTTCATAGCCAAAACTTTAAATGTTATCATTGTCCTTCCAATGATCAAGTCCAGAAATGATAGACTTCTAGCTGTCCTCTTCCTTACTCTTCTTATCTAATTGGTTATCAGGCCCTATTTATTTTACTCATTAAGTAGCTTATACTGTTTTCTACATGTTCCCTTCTTTCCTGGTTGATTTCCTGGTAACTATCACTTCTTATCTAGATTATATCAGTAATCCGCTAACTGATTTTCCAAAACCCACTTTTGCTCCCTTCCTCCAAATTAATGTGTAAACTCTAATATGTAATTAATGTTATATAATGTGATGCCAAAGGCAATGGCAGCCAGTAAAAGATGTAAAGTTGAATATTGTTATCACATCTATATTAGAAGGCTATCTGGCAGTGGTGAAGAGTTTGAGTTGAAGGAAGACTCCGGGTTTAGGAGTGCTAAACGAATGTTAAGGGCCTGAGATTAGTAAGTAGTAATAGAAGTTTTTAAAAAGATAAGGGCCGGCCAGATGGCAAGATGGTTGGGAACTGGTTTGGGACGCCAGAGGACCCCGGTTCGGATCCCACATGTGAGGGCTGGTGACGTTGCCCTCTACAGCTAAGATGCTGAACAACAGCTCAACCTGGAGCTGGGCTGCCATGAGTCGCCGGCGAAGGCGTAGGCTGCAGCCCCTGTGGCAGTGGGTTGCCATGGGCTACCGTGTGCAGCCAGCAGCCAGCAGCCAGCGTGAGTGGCCAGCAGCCGCAGTGAGCGGCCGTCCAGAAGCTGGCGACTGATCTGCCTCTCCCGGGAAGAGTGAAATGATGGTACCAACTTGGGCCAGTGAGGCGGCGTCCTCCACAACTAGACTGAAGAACAAAACGAGAGCAACTTGTCTGTTCCCCTTCCCCAATTCCCCAGTGCTGTTCCCATCTCCCAATTCCCAAATAAAAATCTTAAAAAAAAAAAATGTTAGATAAGTAAATGCTTTTCAGTATGGTGTTTGGTGACTTCTAGGATATGGTGATGAGTAGGAGGCAAGGAAGTCTGAGCAAGTGGAAAGAACAACTGTTTTTGGTAAAAACCAACCAACCAACCAAACAAACAAACAAACAATTCCTGATTAGATTTAATACATTGTTCTTTAGCAATGCCCTAGAAAATTATAGTACCCTCTTTGTCATCAATTAGCCTGTGTGTGTGTGTGTGTGTGTGTGTGTGTGTGTGTGTGTGTGTGTCTGTGTGTCTGTGTGTGTGTCTGTGTGAGTGCATGGGTTTGTGGACGTATATGTGTATATATACATATCCATGCCCATAGACACACATTCATATCATACATATACACATGTGCCTAATATATAAATTATGACTGGGAAACTTGTTCCCTTTGGTGTACCTCAGTGATCTAGCGTTTTCTAGAAATGCACTGACTCTAGGAAATGTAGTTCAGAGGCAAATCAGTCAGTAATTTCTGAGGCAATCCAATAGCATTATCTAGAAATAATTTTCTTTAACAGTCTACGAACTGTTAACCCTAACCAAAATTTATTAATTTCTTCATAACTTTTTGTGTATTTGTTAGCTGAAGTTATAGGTGTTAAGTCAGAAATTGTGACTTTAACTTATTCTCTAGGCTCAAAAATTGCCAAGTCACCTTTAGTAAGTTATTTGGCCCAAATTAGCACTCTGATCATTTACAATTGTAAAAAAAAAAAAAATCTGTTTAAATACCAAACATTATTGAAACAAAATGAAAGCAAACTGCAGTTCTATGACATAGTAATTAAGCTAAAGATAGAAAACCACACAGATTTGGATCCTCCTTTTATGTGGTTACTGTCTTAGTCTGTTCAGGCTGCTGTAACAAAGTACCATAGACTGTCTGGCTCACAAAACAACTTATTTCTCACAGTTCTGGAGGCTGGAAGTCCAAGATTGGGGTGCCAACGTGGTCAGATTCTGTTAAGAGCCCACATCTGGGTTACAGACACATTTTCTTGAATCCTCACATTGTGGAGAGTGAGAGAGATCTGTCTAAGGTCCCTTATATAAAGGTATGTTTTAATCCCACACATGAGGGTCCAATCTCATCAGCTAATTACCTCCTCAAGGTCTGCCTCCCTATATGATCCCATTGGAAATTAGGATTTCAACA
The DNA here is from genome assembly GCF_001890085.2 of Hipposideros armiger. Classification (NCBI taxonomy): domain Eukaryota; kingdom Metazoa; phylum Chordata; class Mammalia; order Chiroptera; family Hipposideridae; genus Hipposideros; species Hipposideros armiger. The sequence continues at coordinate 872,075 of NW_017731994.1, read as the reverse complement.
TATGAATTTACAGGGGACACATTCAGTCTTTCACAATTACAGTTTGCAATATTCCAAACTTATTAAATTCTGTGTGAACTCCTTTTAAATTTGCATCAATAGGATGAATGGTAAATTTAAGCAATTTAATTTATATATCTCATTATATTGGCATTTGTCTTCAGAAAACAACTTTGTGTAAAATAAGATCTCTGCAGTGTAATATTTCATAGGGATTTAGTATAATTTCTCAATTCCAATAATTATTTTGAATATTCTTCTTGAGATAAATTTAAATAAAAAAGACAATACATTTCTGTTCTTATTTAATATGTAGAGTTTCACTACTTTTTACTCTAAATCTTTCTTCTATGGTGTCCTTATTTACTAGAGATATATGTAATCTCCAGTTATCATATAAGAACATATTCATGTTATTTTTATTTGTAAAATAATCATTTCCAATATACCAAGGCATCAAATAATTGAGCATTATTTTCAACTATACCATATTTTTTTTAATGTATGAAAAAGTTATTGTAGCATAGTCTATATAAGGTCTAATCTGGCTTTTAGTTGTATAACCATCCTATTTTATATGACTGGTAAGTAGAAGGAAATCAGTTCAATCAAGATGGGTTGGTAGATTATTTTTTCTTTTTCTTTGTCTCAGAAATTAAGAAATGACATGACATAAAAACTAAAGGATACGAGTATAATCCAAGGTGGCAGAGTCCTTTGATTTGAATTTCAACCCCTTCACTTAGGGAAAATGATCACAGAAAATTCCCTTCTGTATTTTAAATGTTAGTGTCTCCATCACTAAACTAGACATCAGTTTAGAAAATGCTGCTGCAGTGCTATTGAAAGTTTAAGTGAGATAGTCCATGGAAAATACCTTTTATTCAAGAATATTTTAAAGGCAAGATATAATAAAAATGTATGTAATTTTTTACCTTTTTAAAAGAATTTGCTGGAAGATACAATGTAAATTAGCATAGTAAGCCAAAGAAATTCTCCTTCAAATAATGGAAAAATGGGTATTTTCAGTGTGACCCTTTCCTACCCTTCAAATTTCCAAAAACATGTGCAAGACACACCTAATCAATATTTAAACTAACTTTAATTTACTTAAGCATTTATCTAAGTGATATACATTAGTTACACTTTTAAGCAGACAGCCATGATTTTTATCATAAGTTTTAATAATTACAAAGAGTTTAATTACAAGCATAAGGTGGATACTAACATTTTAAAATAAAGCAGTGGCATCACTCTTTTAAATATTTACAATGGAATCAATATATTATAATGATTTAATATCCACTATTATCTATGTTTAAAAAGTATGTCAACATTGCTTTGTTTAACAGTCAGATATTTTACATTTTCCTGTCTTTCTCTTCAAACCAATTCCATTCAACTTTCCAAACTTAACTTTCACCATAATGTGATATGTTTTATGATAGAATGATTTTTGTTGATTTAAACTTTTGTGGCCATGAGCCTTCCTAAATACTGAAAAATATTTCAGGAGTAAGTTATTATTATAGTAATTATTAGTACCTAATTGATATAGACATGCAAACTAACTATATATGTTCATAAACAGCTTTAACACATTACTATGATTTTTTACAGAAAATATATCTCTTCATGATATATCTTGGACTTTTTTATTACATTGAGTCTAATATCTATGAATGGATTATTTATTATTACAATGATACAGAGTTTACTATAAATTCTATTATTATTTTGTGGTTGATTTTTATACACTTAGGTGTTGAAATACCTTGTTCACATAAGTAAGTCAATAGGATTAAGAGTGTTATTCTAGCAATGTCATTGAATTATTTGAACTTCTTTCAGGACATACACAAAAGTCTTGTTCTAATTCTTCAAGAAAGATCCTTTTTCGGTGGACATATCAGCTCACAATTCAAGTAGGTACTTCTTCAGTTTTGTTGAAAACAAGTAACTAATAACCCCTGGTCTTTCAAATGCATTTTTATCCTATAATTAGAATTCTTTATTTTCTCAAAACCATTAACAATATTTTAATTGGTCCCTGTAGTAATGCTTTGAAGATTTGCAACATTCTGGAACAATCACCACTACCAGTTTAGTGCTGGGTGAGAGATATTTTATTTTTAGAAGCTGGAGAAGGCTATTATATGATGATAGAAAATTAAGACCTGAAGCTCCATCACAGGCTCTTAAGAGCATATAATACACGTTTAGTTATCTGCCAACAGAATTAAGGTAACTTCCTTGTTTTGTTTGCAAGAAAAGTTTGCTAATCTTGTTGATGATTTTGTAAATTTCCATGGAAATCTGACTGTAAAAGAGTTTTGTCTGCTTGTTTGAAAGTTATACAAATTCCAATAATGTAACCTGGGTTTTACAGGTGTTTAAGGAAAGGCTCTTAGGAAAGATACAATATAAAATGTGTAATTTCTTTAATTTAAAAATTAATTCTCTTAAACTACTTGAACTCACATACCCTTGAATGCCTTCAGATATACCTCAGTGTCATCCAAAAGCCAGGTGACAGACCACTCATCTGAAGAAAAACAATACCCCGGTTAGGCAAACAACTTCCCAATAGATCTTTTGGCTGTTTCTTCCAGATTTCCATTCTTAGGCTTCTTCCTAAATAGAAACTCTGAAAAAAAGAGAGAAGTCTTTACAAGCACCTGATATATAACATTTTTTTCAATCTTATCTACAATTTGTTAGGGCTGTTCTTTATCAAGACTAGATAGTCTCTTGGGGTATAATCTCTTTTGTGTACAGAGCAGTTTCTTATTTTAATTTCTTACATAATTTAAAACTTGATGAATTGATTTCATTAGCACTTTAAATCTGCATAGCACTTACATTGCCCATTTCTCTTACCACAAACTAAAGTAAAAAACATATCCTCTGTTGTTGTTTGAGATTTCATTTGGGAAGATTGGGTTCTGACTGATTGCCTGCTCTTCATTACCTCATCACAAGTTGCATTGATTAAAATTAAAGTAGCTACGCTTCTGACATCTTCTCAGCATCTTATTTAAAGCTTATTTCAAACTTTTTTTCATTTAAAAAATTGTGCATATACATACTTGGAAACAGTTTCCAAAAATTCTTTCAGCCTATAATATATTCACAAGCTCTTGCGTTTCACCTTGCCCACCCTAATACCTCTCACCTGGTGCAATTTTTAAACATCAGCTGTGTTCTTTACCATCAAGTGTTAGTTGCATAGAGCTGATCAAAGCAAAGACCCAAAGATCTCTAGAAGGAAGGTTGTTTTCCCTGCTCCATGACCTCTGCTGCCCTTATGGGCAGATTAGGTCTCCATTCAAATGGGTATCAATCATGAGGGGTAGTCATTGAATTACCACCATCCAAGACCTCCTCAAAGATTGAACTCAAATGGTTCCTCATGATTTGGGAGACTAGGTTCTGATAATCTACACATACATTGTGTTTTAAATATCTAAGGGGGTTATGATTTGTATTATTGTTATTTAAAAGAGAAAACTTGAAGCAATCATATTGTATTTATTTTAAAATCATAATACATTCATCATGAAAACACCCAAGTTGTAACACGACATCATAAAGAAAACACTCATATCAGTGGCAATCTGAACAATTTAATTTTCAACTTTTATGTGTATTCTGGAATAATAATTAACAATAACTAGGATTTACCTAGCATTTATTACATATTGGGCTTTGAGTTAAGAGCTTTACTTACATTATACCATTTAACCATCACAATTCCATGCGGCATGTATTCTTTATTGCCATTTGACAAAGACGTAAGTTGAGGCTTAGAATATATAGATAAATCCAGGATTGAAAGCTTTGACTTACATGACTCTAAGATCTGTGCTTGAAACACTTCACTACCTTTCTGTAAAGGAGGCATAGTTTATTTCTTTACACTGTCTAGTATTGAAAATGAAGATAAATGGAAAGGACAAGAAGTAAACCAATAGAAGTAATTAAAATGAGTACACTCATATTTTTTTCTTGCTGTGATTTATTTTGATGGAGATAACAGTTCCTTCCTGAGTTGCTAACTTGGTTTCTAACAGCAGGGCACAGGGTATAAGAAGTCTGGAGAGCCATTCCTTCATTAGAAATTCAATGTTGTAGAGACTCAATAAGATCTTGAAATTATCATGCTAAGAGCAATAAGTCAGACAGAAAATATCGAGAACCATGTGATTCCACTCATATGTGGGATATAAAATGGAAAACAACAAATGAACAATACAAATAAACAAGGAAACAAAAACTCATAGACACAGAACACACATAGTGGTTACTAGAGGGTAAGGGGGGCAGGAGGGTGGTAGAAGAGGGTAAAGGGTTTCAACTACATGGTGACAGAAGAACTGACTCTGGGTGGTGAACACTCAATACAATATACAGATGATGTATTATAGATTTGTATACTTAAAACCTATATAATTTCACTAACCAATGCTACCCCAATAAATCTAATAAAAATTAAAAGAGATGTTACACTTCTAAAAGTTTAGATCAGCTCTGATGAGAACAAAAAAACAAAAAATGCATTATCTTTGAAGACAAAACTAACAACAGAGTAAATGATGATTGTGTCTATCCTTGAAAACTCTCCCACCCAAATGATTTGTGGATTTGCAGCAGTAACAATTCTTTTAGAAAATTTTTTTGAATGTCAGTCAAATTTATCAGCTTGTTTGGATTAGGATTCAGGGCACCTTCTCTTCTAGTCAAGAAGTCATAATCTTACCTGGTTGGGAAAAAGACGATGGGTCAGTAGAATCATGATAGTTGCAAGTTCAGGACTTGATATGCTGTGAGAGAAGCTATAGTCATGGGAAAGAGGAGTTTACAAGACTCTGAAAGGTATTGTATCTTATAATGAAAAAGGGTAACAGAGATAGACACGTTGGATGCTCATTAACACTAACAACACAATCAGAAAAGCAGAACCCCTTCCTCAACAGAAGCATCTATCTCCACTGAAGTTCTTGAACCAGGAGAGTCAATCACAGCAATCTACATTTGCTAAGTATCTTGCAAAGCCAAAATAAGAGCGGAGCCTCTGCCTTCTTAAACTTATAAACTACACTATTTACGAACACATCCTTTTAAACACAGCTATTTTATTGTCCTTCAAAATATTTAAGATACAATTCTTTGCACTAAAATATTTAATATATGTAGTGAGCTAAGGGTTTCTTGTGGAAAGATATGTGATGATTCTTTCCCCAAACATCTTGCTCTTTGCTCATTATCTCATTTCAGAGATGCCCTGGTAACAAAATATTAACAGCTATTTCATTGTGAGCTTTGGTGCCAAAGATCAAGTCATGTTTATATTTAATGCAAGACCAGATACACACACAGTAGGGACTACTGGTGTCCAGGATCAGGCTGTACTTATGTGTAATTTCAAATCGGATACTCAGTAGGACTGCAACCAATATTTGAATGAGTCATTGGCATAGCTGCTTTATTAGTAACTGACAATTGTTAGTCACAAATTATAGTTTATCAGGAAAGAAACATAAAATATACTGAAAACTTACCCTGTGGTCCAAGATGTATGTGAGTTATGTTTTAACTCCATCTTAAACAGTGTAGTTCAAAGATGCTTAAGAAGTTATATAAAATGCCAGTATTGATGGGTTCAGTGATCACTCCCATGTTTGACTTTAGAACCCATTTTCTTCTACTTATCTATAATTTATGTCTTATTCATTAATCTCTACTAGAGAATATGTAATATTCAAAATATTGTTATACAAGTATTCTATCTATATACAGATAAATAGTAAAATATACCCATGTAGGTTTGCTTCTACCTGAGTCCTATCCCCAATAGTTTCACCATGCTACCATTGTACAAAAATCTGCATTCATTCATCTCACCCTCCATTTTTTAAAGAATAACCATGAATATGTCAAGGTGTTATCATAAAGGGAAAAAAATGTTATTTTAATTTAGAAAGTTGCATTAACACAGCATGCCATTATGTCCCCAGTAATCTCTTTTTGTGCACCATATATCTTTTCTGAACTTTGAGTATCCCTTTTGCAGTTAAAGGGTATTTCATGCATAGATGAGATGGGTGTCTCTGGGGGGAAGTTAAAAATTAGGGTGATTATTAATTTTGGCCCAAATTCTCACTGTATTTCTAGGAGAAATCTGAGCCAATACATAGTCTCATAAAGTTGAAGTATAACCAGAGCAAGGAATTAATCATATACCACATGTTCAATCACTAAACCTACATCTTGATAGAATAATGATATAGATTTCACATTTCAAAAATGGCATTACATATCACGTATAATTCTAAATTTATTCCAGAAAACTTGAGCTCAATGATTTAATAGCAGTATTGCCTAATAATTGGAACTAAAAAGATTTTAACATGCTGTTTTTTAATTTTACTTATGCAGGGAAAACTATTTACCTCACTTGCCTCCAATTATGTAGGCTGACTTTTAAAGGCAGAGTGATTTTTCAGGAGCTGCCTCTGGGAAAAGAGAAAAACTAAGAGATAAATTTGGCCTGAGAACTCTGTATTGTTGAATCACACAGGCTAAGGCAAAAATTACAAGATGATTTTAATAAATATTTGATGTTATTAAGAAAAATAAGGATTTTGTAATATCAACACTCCTATTAAGACCTAAAAACTTTGTGTTTTTACTCCATTGTCATTTTGAACTTGTAGGAATCTGAAGATTGAAACACGTCTTACATAGCCATAAAACAAACAATCCTGCAGGGTTGTTCCTCTATCCTTGGAGTAGGAAGCTGATTTTTCAAATCGTTGTGTGAAGAAATTAAACATGACCTGAAGCACGGGAGAAAAATACCATAAAGATAAACAAAATCCTTTCTGCTGTACCAGCTTTGCTATGAGTGATTCAAAGGAGAAAAGTTACAGAGCAGAACATGAATGCTATGAAATTGCAAAACATTCTAGCAAGAGAGAAGTGTTTGAGTTTATCATTGTATTTGAAGACTTAACTTGATTTTTTTCCCAGAATGTTTTTATTTAAATTGATGTTCTTAAATGTTTACATAGTTTAGATTAACGATGGTGGAGTTTTTTCCCCTCAAAAATATCTAAACATAGGTAAATTATTAAGCATGTATTAATTGTCTAAAGAATTTAAGTGCCTACTTAGTGACGATTATCAATGTGCGGAGTTTTCTGTAGTGTTTAATATATTTATACAATTATCATTTTTGTCCAATTGATGTAGCTACTGTTATAGCAAGTACAATTGGATTGAAAAATACATGAGAGGAAACAAAGGTGCTGCCACACTCAGATAAACACTTTTTTGGTCAAGAAGATTATAAAAATAAAATAAGATTATATGGAATTTGTGAAAAAAATAATCTTTCTAATACAGTTATAAATAATTCTAAAATATTTGTTTTTCACAGTGCATTTTTGCTTCCAGGTCCAATACAGCTGATATTCTATTCTTGCTAATAAAATCATATAAAATATTCCACATAAACCTTCTTCATATAATTCTTAAGTAATTCCAATACCTTCCTAAGGAACTTACGATAAATTTAAAGCCAGCAGTCTATTTTCTTTGCTATTTCCTATGTATATGTTTCAGGGGAAAAGTTCTGGTTTGACTAAAGCCGTAAAAATAAATTTACTGGATAGTAGCAAAAATATGTTCTCTAATAAAGCGGGGATCAGAATCCCAAAGCATTGCCATCTAGGTAGAAATATTTTGACAGAATGTATGGAATGGGCAAGAATGGATAATGATGAAAACAGTGAGTGTTGTAGGAAGACTGGTGTTGGTGTTGGATATTAGTAAAGGGTGTAAGGCAAGTAGCAAATGCTCTACTTTCATATTTAGTTTCCCTTACTGGTTTATTTTAGGGTATGTGTGTCTACACCCTACAAACAAGAGTGTAGACACACATACCTTGATTGGTTGTATGCAAATTACCAAACACTACTTTGTCAGTATTGGATATGAGATAATGGAATGCTGTGCCTGCTGTTCTAATAATCTATCCAGGTTTTTACTGATAGGAAAATGAGGCAAGCAAAAGTTATGCATCCTGACAATGGTGGTGGTCCACCTTGGGATAAGTGATAACCAGAGCTGGAACTTACAAGTCATAAACCATATACTCACACAGTTCATGGACCAGTAGGGGAAAGAAAGAAATAACCAAAGCTGACAAAAATGAGTGTTTATTGTACTATTAATTATGATGGTCTTTCCATTTGGATGTATGCTTAAATACTTCCAGAATATGCCACAATTTACAAATGAGCATGTGAAAAATCTTATTTGAAAAATACAAGATAAAGATGAAAAAACATTAAGTTCTATGTCTCTTTTTAATGATATAACCTTGTTTCAAATAAACAAACAAAAATATATTAACTATGAAATTAATGTGTGTAAATAGTGACTTTTATTTTATACTTATATAACTCTGAGATAATACATACAAAAACTTGAAGTAGGTGTGAATATGGAATGGAATTGAGGAAGAAATGACTCAGATATGGAATTGGATGCATGTAGCTAAGGAGTCAGAGTTGAAAATTGAAAAACTTTGTGTTCCTTCTTGCACAGAGCACAGTGAGAAATGAACAGAAGGCCAAGAATTGAGCCTTAATTTTGGCCTCATCATGCATTTCCCTTACTCTATGAAGAGCTTTGAAATCGTTCTTTCACTTTTTGTAAACAACGACAGCTTGTCAAGCATCTAACATTATGCTGAAGATGAACAGAAGCAGGCCTTGGATTTAATGATTCTTCAGTATTTAGCATGTCACATTACACATAGTGGAGTGATCAAAACACACAGTGACTGTTTAAATAAAAAAATTACAGTAAAAGACACATTGCCATTAATCACCCTCAAAATACTCGTCCACACTTTGAACACACTTATCCCATGTTATTGCCACTTTCTGAAGCAGTTGGAAGTCCTCTTTTGTGAGTGTCTTTAGTTGTGCTGTGGTAGCTGCCTCAATGTCCTGAATCGATTCAAAATGTTTACCTTTCATGGTCATTTTGACTCTGTTTTTATTTGAGAGAAATTGCTGTGCCAGAGAGATGTGTGACATGGAGCATTTTGTTGTGATCACAAAATACAGTGAGCGCTGCTGCAGAGTGCCATCCAACAGAAAGGCAGGGATCTTCAACATGGGAAGCGGTGTTCGAACCTTAGTAACCATATGTCACAAGTTTCAACTTTTGTTGCAGTCAGTCAGGTGTGAGCTATGGTTGAGAGAAAGTGTGTTTTAATGTGTGTCATAAATCATGGATCACAAGCAACACATTGGCATAAAAATGGGCAAATGGCTTCATCCTTCATCATGGCAACGCTCCATGTCACACATCACTTCCGGATACAGCAGTCTCTGTCAAAAAAACATTATGGTGTGCCCTCATCCACCTTATTCACCAGATCTAGCACCAGTGACTTCTGGCCTTTCCCCAAAGTCAAAATTACCATGAGAGGTAAACATTTTGAATTAATTCAGGACATTGAGGCAGCTACCACAGCACAACTAAAGACACTCACAAAAGAGGACTTCCAGAACTGCTTCAGAAAGTAGCAAGAACAAAGGGATAAGTATGTTCAAAGCGAGGGAGAGTATTTTGAGGGGGTTAATGGCAACGTGTCTTTTACTGTAATGATTTTTTTTAGTTAAACATTCACTGTAGTTTTGATCACACCTATATTAACTACAAAAAACATAAAATAAAATAAACACATTAAAAGGACCTCTCTAGTGAATCTATAATTCAGTTCAGAAGAGAAAGCATATATGACTTTAAAGATAGACACATACACAAAAATAGGTAACTTATACTGAGGACTGAATAAGAATTATGAGTTCAGATGACAGATATTTATGTATTGAAATAATTCAGGGAGGTTCTACAGAGAGAAAGATAATTAAATGGGCCTTAACAAATTTGGTTTATAAGGAGAGATTATTGTACAGGTGAGTAAAGGAAGCATTAAACATAGTTTGAGAGTTCAGGGTAAGCTTGTTATTTGATCAAGGTGTCAAATACTTGTCTCCTGAAACACTGAGAGAGGAAGATAGAGCTTGGAGCCCACAAGCCACATTCTATATTCACAGCTTTCCCTATCATTGCACATGTCTGCCCTCCCCTCTCTTCCTGTTGGCCTCCCATTTTGTTTCTTATTCCAGGAGCTTAACACAGGTCCAGGTTCCTCGAATCACTACTTTGTTGTTTCCAAATTTGTAGCCAATGTCAACTTAGTGTTTTCAAAGTGTTGAGATGGCATCTCACTGCTGACTTCATCTTTTGTGAATTTCCACAGATAGGAAATTTCCTCAGGCTCACTCTCATTCATTTTGAATTCAGATAGTTAAGTTAGAGGATTCATAGAATATTTCTGAAATTAAAAAGTGGTTTGGAAACATCAGTTTATTAACAGCAAAAACCCTCTAGAAATACAAGGAGAAGATCTATTTTAAATGACTTTCTTATATCAATAATTAAAGCAGTTACTGTCCAACATAGTAAAACATGCTATAGACTTTAAAATGTAAGCACAGAAAGCATGATATAAGATAGATTAGCATAAAGGTTTCTTATCTAGAAACTGCAAGTTGGCCTACTCTTCAACAGGTCTCTGATTAGGACACACTGGAAGTGAGGCAGAAGAAACATTATACACTTATTTTTCAACATAGCTCTTTCCATTTGGTTTGTATTCGAATTTTGGAAAAGTACCAACAAGCTAAATTTGGAGAAAGCAGTAGAGGATATGACCAAACGTATTTAGGAAAGATTTGTCTGGGCAGATAAGATAAACAAAAATAATCTTTGTATTCCATGATTTTCAAGATTGAGAAGTGTTATTTGAGACTCATGGACATGTTTTGCCTTGTTTTAATTCAATATTTGCTCAGAGCTTTCTCCCTGGAAATGATGGTGCACCCTCTCTCAGATGGCACAGTAAAAGCAAGGAGGAGCCGGACACGTGTCTGTTATAGAAGCTTTCCAGCCAGTTGTGATAGGATCCCACCTTTCACTGGGTATCACTTCAGAGCATCTAATTGGGGAATTCTGAGTACAGATAAAAATATCAGCCAAATTTTTCATTTATTTCTAAATCTTCAGATATCTAAGATAGGAAATTGCATTGAAAAAATGCATTTTTCCTCTTCTTAAGGTTTAGTAAAATGACAGCAAAGGAATAATGAAACCTATAGAATCACTGTATGGAGCACATGAGAGATTTTAAATAAATCAATGGGATTAAGAGAGGCTAGAAGAATGCTGACTGAAAATGAAGATGAAAGAGAAAATAAAGCCAATACTTGAATATATTCAGATGTGGAGGTCTGTTCAGAGGAGGGAGACAGTCCTTGAAATAAAATCCTGAGTGAGTTTTGGATGAACTGGAAGCAAATAACATTCATTTATGGCAGTAATTTGAAGTAAGGCCAAAATCATAGGAATTAGTGGAAAAAAATGTAAATAGAATATTTATTTCCTTTTACTTTGTTTCCCACTGTAACTTTCCAGAAGAAAAGAATAAATGTCCTTCAGCAAAATGGCTGTCTGTCTATCCACTCGTCTAACATGCCACCAAAACAGCATTAACAAACATGCCTTATATACTTATTTTAAAATATAAGTTAGCAAGCAAAGGACATAAATATTTTAGAATATGAAAGAGAAAAACTATAAAGAATAAAGAGTGGAAATTTTGCTTAGTGTTATTAGAAGAAATTGAGGAACAAAACATATGAACAAAAATGACTAACTCTATCTTTGGAAAGATTGAAGGAGATATTAGACCCATGAGAAAAACAAAGAGTATTTGAATTAACTAAAGTTAACAATAACATTAGGGTTGGAAGAGAAAGCAGGGAAAAACTCCTGGATTCTTAAACAAACAAACAAAAAATGGGAAATAGACAATAAAAGAGAAGAACCATAAGGGATCAAATAAGGAGATTCAATAGCAGACTTAAGAGATTTTCCAAAATAGAGAATTAGAAAGTTGATCAGAGAGAAATAACAAGTATTAGTAGAAGATTTTTTTTCCATTGCTGAATAAGAATATATGACTCTGATTGCAATGGCCTGTTGATTGTTCAGAGCAGTTACTGGAACAAGAACAAAAAGACCTAGGCAAACATAACATTGTGAAATATCTAACTGCTTATGGCCAAGAGAAGAATTATATTATCCAAACAGTAAATGAAAGACATAAATAGGGATAATAGTTAAATGCCAGATATTTTAACAGTGACACCAGTTAAAGTTCCATATTCCTTGAAACTATCAATCCATTGTGAGGACAGAAAAATGTATGGGTGAAAACTGAACATTTTATAAAGAAAATAGAAATAATGAACACAGGAAAAAGAGAAACAATCAAGGAAGTAGAGCAGAAAAGTCCCTGGTCGTTTCAATTTGAACTAAAGTTCAGGAGGGAGTGTTTCTTGGTAAAAAGGAGGCACTGATAAAAATGAGATATTTTAAAAATGAGCACTCCGAAAATCTTGAGAATAGATTAAAAGCATATGTGGGGTAGTGAAAGCAGAGAAATAACTCAAACTTGGCATCTTCAGAATTTTTCGTGAGTGGCACAGGAGCTGTGATGTTAGACCCAAAGTTTAACAAGTAAAATCCTTGCTCACCCTCTGCTCCACTATGAAGACTATTCATAGTCACAGAAAAAAATGAGTGTTTTCTGTTGGTGTGCATTTAATGGAATCAATTCATGGACACAGTCTAGTAAACATAACTATGGTTTTAGTACAGAATATAAATCTTACCAAACTTGAAGGGATAGAAATGAAAGCACAGCCAGCTGAGTATGACAGCTATAATTGGGGGAGGTTGTAGGGGAGACAAATGGAAACACACTGTCTTCTTTTTAGAAAGTAAGAATTTAACAGGTTCTACCTGTGTTAAAGGGGACAAGATCGGGGCTATAATCTTGAGGGGCTATCAATAGGGTGATTGGCTATAGTGAAATAAATATAGAGAAGGGTTATGTATGGATGAACAACTAAAGTGCAGGGAGTGAACTGAAGTGGCAAACACCTAATATTTATGAGAACTTTTTTTGAGGTTCCATCTTTAGAAAGTTCATGGTTAAGATGCAGAGCAATGATGTGCATAAAATATCAATCACTGTTGTACAGAAAAATAGCCAAGGTTCAATGAGATTAAGTAACCTGCCAAGTTTATGCAGCTGTAAAGAGATATGACTTGGGTTTGAATGCATTTCCACTGGCTCTCAAGTCCACACTCAATTCAGTGGACCACAGTACTTTCCCAATAGATCACTTCTTTAGGGAAAAGTGCTGGTGGGGCAAACATCAAGACCTTCTGATTCCAAAACTGGTTGACTTGCCATTTCACAGTTCACATACTGTGAACAACAGCTGTTGTGTTATGGGAGAATAGAAGAAAAGAATGATCAAGGATTAAAAAAAACAAAAAAACCCACTCTTGTTCCCAAGGTTCTAGAGTGTAGCCTGAAAAATATCACCGCTGTTACAACTCTAGGAAATCACAAAAGCCTAAGGCAACCATTAACTACTGTGAAACCCTGATCTATATAATGAACTCCCCAAGTTTTAGGACAATATAGGTATCAGCTTGGTCCATAGGAAGAAATGAGAAAATATTTCCTCTGAAAAATGTGTGTGTTATTAACGCAGATATGTGAGATAATATACTTTTGTGTTTGCAGAAAAAGCTATGAAAATATATATTTTTATATTCACTTCTGTAACCTCATATATTTTCTCTTATGTGTGAAAATACATTGAAGTCAATGTTACTAATTCCCAATCTTAGCATTTTTAAATTAGTTTATGAAATTAATTTTAAAACACTGCTTATTGTTTTTATATTATAATATCAAGGAAAATTTGAAAAATGGAATTGTTCTTTCTGTGATACCTGGTACTGCATGAGCCGTACCTAAACTGTATTTCAGGACTCTCTAGTAACATTTAAATGTCAGAATTTTTATTTTATTTCAACAGTGAAAATTATTATATCCATATTTTTTCAAGTAAGTACCATTCAAAGGAGTTCATATGTTGGTTTGACTGTGGCTGTCATGCTTCAAGTATTTTAAAATCTTTATAAATCTGTTCCAGAATGCAGCTTTCCTTGCTAATTGTACTCGGTCAGTATCTCTCCTGCAGGTAACAGATACAAAATTTTGCAGAGCTTACTTGTAGCATATCTATATTCAGTTAAGAGTTTATGGGGATAAAGTGCCAAATACAACCAGGTTTATCATACTAGATCATTACAAAATAATACCTATAGCAGTCATTTTAAGTTATCTACTTTGCCTTTGAATATATAATATGAATCAGGAGAAAAAAGTGATGATTTTGGTCACCTCATATTTAACATAAAGTATTTCAATTTTATGTATATTTTTAAATATTAAGAGAAGTAGATTTTATACTAAAATAAACTACATGGAGATTTTTTGGATGTTATAGTAAGTTAGACTAAATTGGGAGAGGACACTATTTATTATTATTGCATGCTATCTAATTTTGAGCATCAATTTGAATAGAAAGTCTTGTTAGAGCAAATTTGCTGTAGGAAAATGAACATACCATTGGGGAGATGCAAAATAGAATCTCAGGTTTAGCTTATGGCTCAGAGAACTATATACAGAACTATGGCCATGATTCCTCAATACATACTTTTGGAATGAATGGAGTGATATTGTGGAGAGAGCGTGGTTGGTGATTCAGGAGTCCTGTTTGGAACATTTGAGAGTGAAATGCGTATTAGATCACTATGTGGTAATAATAGTGAAGGAGGATGTAAAGAAACAGCATTCCCTTGCATTTTAATGTGGTGGTAGGAAGGGATGGAAACCATGCCAATGGAGAGCAATTAAACACAAATACATTGGAGGGGGAAAGCCCTCTTTTTGAACAATTTAGGCAGAAAAGGGAGTTCCAAGGTGAATATTCTGGGATTCCTTTTTTATTGGAGCACAGCCATGGCCATTGGTTACACATTGCTTTCAAGCTACAATGGCATAGTTGACTCTTTTAGGAAGGGCGCAGCTCTCAGTGGCCCATACCGGGATCAAACCAGCAACCTTGGTGTTATCAGCATGATGCACTAACCAACTGAACCAACTGAGCTAACTGGTCACCCCTCAAGGTGAATATTCTGGATCCTATATCTGTTCAGCTACTTTATCCAGAAACCATACTAAGCAACAAAAACAAAAAGCAGAATTTATAAAAGCAAAGGTTAATAATTTGACTACATATAAATATAAATCCTGTGTATAATAAAATATACTATGAGAAGTGGTAAACAAGAAGCAACAGATTCTTAAAAATAATTGCAAGATATATAATATATACATAGTTTAAAAAGTTAAATACTTCTTATAAGTCAATATATAAAGATAAACCTACTTGTGGAAAAAAAAAAACTATGATTTTGCCAGACAATACACAAAAGAAAACATCATGAATAACACATCCCTTTTTAAAAACATCTAATTGGACATCCAAACTGCAAATAAAATATCAATGTTTAAATTAAAACAACAAAACAAATGTATTGTGTGTTTAGGAAATAGATAGTCCCTTGAACTAGTGGTGGAAGTTGAAATTGGTATAAAGTTCCCAATGGACATTTAGCTGAAAAAAGTTGACATTGCTTCAAACCAGCACATTGGGGATTTCTTAGCCTTGACTGCTGGTATAATAATCACAGTGTTGTATACAATGACAAAAAATTAGAAAGCAGTTAATGTTGAGTAGAAAGTGATTGATTAAATAATCTAAGTGGAATACTAATAAGCTATTAAAATACCATTACAGATGTAGTGGACATCTGTTGTAGCTGCTGGATCTCCATCAATTTGACCTTTTTTTCTGGGTACTCATACTAACGAGCCTTTGTGGTTACACCCCTTTTGCCTGACACATGCATAATGGACAGAGTCCTGATGGGAAGTGTCAAGACTCCCTACAATCTCCGGGAACATAAATGGAGCGACACGGGCACTTTTAAAGTTAGAGCTGATTGAACCCAACAGCGGCATCTAGAATCGACTGTCCTTTGGGCTCTGTTAGTTATGTCCTTGGTGCTCATCTAGTTTCTGTTCTAAATATGATACGTTTTTTTTTTTTTAGCTTCTCTGTAAATTCTAAAGCCAGTCCATAATTCTAAGATCATTTGTTTGCTTAAAGTACCCTATTTTGGTTTTTGTTGCTTGCCACCAGAGAACTTCAAATAATTTATGCACACCGGGGGTGCCCCCAAAATGTATACACATGATTTATTCATCTTTTGTTGTCAGTGTATGTTGAGTATTACAATTTTAATACAGTTTTTCATTTCTTAAAAAGTGTATACATTTTTTTTGCCACCTTCTGTATTTACTGAGTAAAGATTGTCACCAAATAATGGAGAATATAAAAAGAGTGACACAACATATTCAGTATTACATGATCATAGTTTTTAATGTTTTTTTTCTTTTCAGTGTGTTTGCTCTTCAAGTGAACAAGCATATCTTTTATTAATATTAATTAATAAAATATGATATAAACAATAGTGATGCATGTTTATGGTTCATTTGAAATATAAATATTGAACAATAAAGTTCTAATAATTGCATTTAAATCTGTAGTTATCTCAATAAAAATTTCAATTAAAATTCCTTATAAGTATATAAAAGACATTCAATCTCATTTACAGATAAATGCAAATTAAAATAGTAAGACATCCTATTATACATAATAGATTGACAATATGATAAAGTTTGAAATCTATAGTTGGTGAGGGTGTATTATTTCAGTTTCTCTGTGTCAGGAGTCTAGGCATGACATAGCTGAGTTGTCTGCTCAGGGTCTCACAAGGCTACAATCAAGGTGTCGATAAAGCTCAATTCTTTTCTGAAGCTTGGGATCCTCTTCCAAACTCATGTGACTATTGGTAGAATTCATCTCCTTGCTACTATATGAGTTTGGTCCTGCCCTTATCTCTGAGAGACCACCCATGATTTCTGGTCATGGGCCTCTCTCTCAGGCCCTCTCCCAGACTTCTCATATCATGACAGTTTACTTCTTCAAGACTAGCAGACGTTCTGGCTCTACTCTGCTGAAATGAGGTCTTAGGTAACGTAACATCGTCATAAGAGTGATTATCTTATCATCTTTGATATATTCTCTAAGAAGAATCAAGTCAGAGAGGTTCCAGCACACCCAAGGGGAGGAAATTTTTCAATGGCATAATACATACGGGGTTACTTTACATATGTCCACTACAATGAGATACTCTATAATTCCTTATTTCAATATCCCACTAACCCTGAATTCAAAATAACCAAATTGTGGGTGGGGTTAATAAAGTTGAACTTATACATATTAGAGTCAGTCTTGCAATTTGACCAAGCTGATCACAATGAACAAATTAAATATTTTCAGTTCATTTGAGCATGTCATTGTGGAAACATGCATGGGGAATCCAGCTTAACATGAAATTCTAAATTCAGAGAGTGGTCAAATAGGTGAACCATCTTGATCAGATGATATTAACTATACACGATGTGCCCTAAGGTGGGAAAAAAACAGACAAACAAAAAAACAAACAAAAAAACCCTCTTGACAGGTTCAGAAAATACTTAATTTGAGTGTATAATAAATAAATGTCCTTCAGATAAAGAAATTATAAATTACTTTTGGAAGTAGTTTTTAAAAAGATATGATTCAGTCAATCTAACTTGAGGCTAGAGGAAGATTTTGGTTAAAATAATACAGGATATTCATATCCATTCTATATTTATATTTCTCTGAGCTAAAAATTGATTTAGCCAAAACAATCATGTTTATTTATATATGAAGAAGGATATGACATAAAGACAAATAGAATCCCTAATCTCATGTTTCACTTTTTCAAAGAGTAAACACAAACTATACAAATAGAACATAAACTTGGAAAAATTAATATTTAATAAAAACTATAACAATTTTGAAGGAGGTATTCTACCTTAAAATTTTTGTGTGTAAAATACAAACCCTAAGGACCATATGAGAATGTGATAAAGCAAGGAAAGCTTAAGGTATACTCATAGAAAAATGAAGGGTTGATGTATTAATTTTAGTGCCTATAATTCCTCTAATCAAAATATTATTTGGTTATTTAAAAAAAACACTTGACATTCTAATTTTCTTTACTTAACTATTTTCATTTTTAAATAAAAAATTCTAATTCATTATTTTTTTTCTTATTTGCATGTTTATATGTAAATAGTAACAGGATGGGAAGTACAGCAAAGAGAATATAGTCAATGGTATTGTAACTGCTATATACAATGTGAGAGGGGTGACTGATGGGGGGCATTATCACTTTGTGAGGGGTGTAAATGTCTAACTATTACATTGCTTTGTACAACTGAAACTAATAAAAAAATCTAATTTAGTCTTGTAGCGCTTACATTTATATTTTTATTTATTTTATTGAGATTATACAGCTCAAAGTTGGCAATGTCATATTAATTATTACAATTTGAGATTTTTCCTTGAATTTATTTCAGTGTGTAAACATGTATTATTTTAAATCAATATGTCATTTTCACACTAAGGATGCTTTAGGAATGTCAAGTAATATTGCCTTACAATGTCTCTCTCTCTTCTTCTCTCTCTCTCTCTCTCTCTCTCTCTCTCTCTCTCTCTCTCTCTCTGTCTCTCTCTCTGTCTCTCTCTCTGTCTCTCTGTCTCTCTGTCTTTCTGTCTCTCTCTCTTTCTGTGTGTGTGTGTGTGTGTGTGTGTATTTTCCCCCTGAAAAATCTACCATGGAGCTAGATAAAAACTTGGCCCCTTTGAATACAGCTTAGAAAGAAATTTTTAATGAAAAATGTAAAGAATTTTATATTGAGGGGAGCACTTATGGTGTGGATAGCTAGAATTAATTGCTTTTATAATATTGTGTTATTCTCTATAGAAAATTACTTTTGGAGGACAAATTGTTTGAATACAAATGAATAAGTACCCATATTTAAGACAAACCACAATAAGTTTTTAATCACCAATGAAAAAAGATAAATATATTCACATTACATTGCACAAATACCCCATACATATTCATATTCATATATACTAAGTAAGAATGAATGATAATTTTATTTTAGATCATGTGAAATAATTCACAAATGTATGAGGCGGGATTCAGTGCAATGTGACAAGATATTGCTTGTTACCTTAATAAGGCATCATATGTGGAAATGCCCTTCATGATATACTTATAACACAGTAAAGTTTCAGTAACAGTCTCAGCTTACCATAATGGCTGATAAAAAGTGTGCAAATGACAATATTGAACTTTCTGCAAGGACACAAAATGTATTTGGTGAAAGTTTGAGTTAGGCTCTGGTCACCTCCTTGAAAATGCTTAAAGAAATAGAAGTTGAAGATGCAAATGACCATTGTCATGGATGATGGGGCAAAATTTGTAAGAATGTTTCTGAAAGAAATTATTTGCATGGGAATTTACAGGGAACTTAAAAGGCCCAGTTCTAAAAGCACCTCTTACATATTCTATACGGCTTCAGCTTCACTTAGGAAGGTATTTGGGTTGACTAAATGTCTCTGTCCAACACTAAAAGCTTTCCAAGGACAAGGGACTTAGAGCACTCAAACCAGGAAAATCCATGACCAAGACAGGACTAGCTGGTCACCCTAGCCTTGGTTCTCACTATTTATTCAAACTGAGGATTTTTGCAAAGAAAGAAATATAGACCCTAACTCCTAACAACAGATTCTATTTGAATTGATCTGGGATGGGATTCAGATATTATTTTGTCTGTGTATTACTTTTCTATTGCTGCCATAAATGATGACAATCAGCTTAGTGGCTTAAAACAATACAAATCTATTACATCACAGTTTTGTGGGTCAGAAATGCAGGTATAGCATGATGTGGCTGGTCTCTCCAGTTAAAGTTTCAAAAGGCCAAAAACAAAGTGTCTGCAGGTATGTGTTCATATCTAGAGGATTTGGGGGCAAATTCCTTGCAAGCTCAGGTTGTTGGAAAAATTCAGTTCCTTGTAGAGGTAGGTCATTGTGTCTTTATTGGCTATAAACTGTGGACTATTTCCCAAATCCTAGAGCCCACCCACTTTCCCTGGTACATGACCCACTTATTCCATCCTCAGAACTCACAGTGCTGGATTGAGTCCTTCCCATGCATCAACCCTTTCTGATCTACCCTCTGCCTCATCTCTTCTGCCTCTTTCTCTGTGTCAATCTGAATCTTCTCCTTACATCTTTAATCAGAAGGCCCATGTGATTACTTTGGATCCAGCTGCATAATCCAAGGCCATCTCCTTATTTTAAGGTGAGCTAATTAGTAACCTCACTTTCACCTATAATGTCCCTTCACAACAGTACCTAGATTAGTGTTTGAGGACAGGAATTCTGCAGAGGTATTTTAGAATTCTACCTACCTACTACATTTCTAGGTTCTCACAGTAATTCTATTGTGAAGTCAGGGTTGAAAAACATTTGTAGGAATGCATCCATTCTATCTCAAACACTTCTATCCCTCTACAGGAGCCAAGATACCCTATATGGAGAGAAATAAAAACTCTTGGACTTATGGTTTCACTCTGACATATGCAGAACTTGGAAACTGTATTGCATTTCTACTGCTGCTGTAACAAATTTCCACAAAATGTAGTGGTTTATAACAGCACAAATTTATTATCTTACATTTCTGGAGGTCAAAAGTCCAAAATCAGTCTCACTGAGATAAAGGCAAGTTGCATGACTTATCTATTTGGTCCACAATTTTTTACCTGGGAAAATAGGTTGCGAATCAATAAATAATTTTACTTTTATTCAGGAAATTCTTACAAGCCATTTTTCCCCCCAAGCAAAGAGTTAGCTCATTTGTCATACAAGCCTCCCCTCAGTCAATCGATTGCAAAACAGGCCAAACACCTTGTTTATTAAACAACAATTTACTTATCAAGATCCTATCTCACTCATCCATTAGTCTTAAATTATTATGTCACACTCTTGCTCCAAATGAAATTAATTTCCCTCTTTGAAAGATCTGAAACAGTCTGCTTTACCTCAGACCCCAATATCCTATAAATATTATCCTCTGGCCACCCAGTCTGAGACATTGCAAAGACTGTTAATACTCTAATTGCAGTAGGACTAGTCAACTTATCTTTACTTGATTAGCATTATCTTGGTGCTATTTTGATAGTGTCAGCAGACAACACTTGTTTTATAGCTTGACAACTTTTGCCTATTTTATACACTGCAAATATATACATATTCATTTTCATTCACATTCAACATATACCATTTAATGAAGAAACAGACTCTCAGAGAAGGCAAGTGATTTGTACCACAGCACACAGGTAAAAGATGTATAGGTGGGTTCTAGCCCATGGTTTGACTCAGCTCTCAAAAGTGCTCAGTCATCCCAATTCTCTATTTTTTTCTCTATATATATGAGCTTCTTTAAAAATCCACCCACTTCTATGCGATAGCATAATTTATCTTTATCTCTCATTTTCACCATTCTCTGAGCATCAGTCCTGCCTTTTCAACAGCCTGCAGGACTTTTCCACTTGAGTGCATTTCCATCATCTAAAGCCATTTAACTGACACGGTTTAAACTAAACTCACCCACACCAAAAATGTAATTCTCTGGACTTCATTATTATACAGAAATTTGACAGTGGTTTCAAAAACCTTAAGCATACATTTTTTTGTCTCCCTATTAACATTGTAAATGTCCAGGGGAAAAGGATCTCGTATGATACTTCTCAATATTGTCCTCCTCTCTGCTAAGCACAGTGCAGTGTGGAGGCATTCAGGAAAAAGGAGAGCAAGGGAGGGTATCTAAATTGAACAGTGAAAAATGATTGAGCTATAAGTCATTTTAATTCTACATTAAATTAGGTTCAGCATGACATTTAAAATTACAGTTCAGTTTGATTCAATGGTCATGAGCTAGCATCACCAGGTGTGCTCAGAAAAAAAAGGGTGGGTACATATAAAAGATGATTATTATACCCCGACCCCTAGGCAAGCTGCTCTTAGGTTCTTGTACCATAAAATGAGTCCTTGAGATGATACAAGGGAGGAACAGAAAAAGGGAGATAGAAAGGTAGGAGCTTCTTTTTATTCATATTGCTTTCCCTCAAAGGAAATACACTACAAAAGAGGGACATTTCAATTTTCAAGGAGTTTTGGTGAGAAAGCACATTTTAAAGAGAAAAAGAAAGTAGAGTAATGAAAAGGCTGGAAGGATTGAGACCAGCAGTGCAATCACAGGAAGAAACATCTGAAAGGAACCCGGAATAAATTGCTGAGCTTTCTTTCCTAGAACCACCTCAGTTGGACTCCTATGGAGATGATCTCAGCCAAGACAATCCTCCATTATTCTAGACTTGCCGATCTTTCTCTGAGAATGGGCATCAACAAATACATCAAAAGTCATGTACAAGGGAGTACAACATTATCAAACGCCAAGACTCTCACTCTAAGCCCCAGCATTAGTGGTGAAGGACAATTATGGAATCAAATGTAGATATTTTAGCCATGTGATAGCATCATAGATAAGCTTAGGACATTATATATTATCAGGGATAAGGTAATGATGCAGCATTCATTTTCATTCAATTAAACTCAACAAAATCTTAGTGAATGTTATGTGCTCAGTACTCTACTAATAATGTGTGTACACAAAGGGAGTTCATACACAACCTATGTCCTCAGGGAGATGCATTTATTTGTAGATGTATGCCCCTAGTGCTATTTGGGAATGCTACGTTTGTCTATGCCATTCTCCATTCTATGCTCCTGGATGATTTCATACTTTGCCTCCTCTCAAACTTCCCAAAGCTCTTCCACAATCCTTCTTCACAGGAAATGACCTCGCTTCTCATTTCACTGACAGCATTAAGGAATCTGAAGAAAACATCCACATGCTAGAGCACCAAGCTAGGAATGTGCTCACAGGGTGAACACACCAGGTTTAATGCCGCCCATTCACTGAGCACTCCCAAATAGTTAACCCAAGCCCTGAATTTCCCCCTGAACCCAGACTAATGTATCTGGAAGCCTACTTGCAATATCCACTTGGCTGTCTAAGAGGCATCTACATATTATTGTGTCTAAAAAAACCCCTTCTCCTCACCATCCTCAAATAGCTGGGGGGGGTGGGGGGAACGNGGGGGGGGTAGGGGAGAAGCAGCTAATTTTATTCTTCCAATTCCCGCCATCCTAAGTGTTATCCCATGTAGGCTCTCTGTTTGTCACTGTATTTGTGTGATAACACTAAGGAGTCCAAGAATTCTAAATTCAAACTGCCTCATTGGTTGTTAGGAAAGTAAGTATGTCAATATAGGAAGTTAGAATGTATTTTATTAAGGCGATGGCTAGAACGATTTATACTTCTAAAATATGTGGACACGAAACTCCTCAGCCTCATTTGTATTCTTGCTCTAGGTCTCATGATCTCAGACGCAAGCCTGCCTCCTCTCCGTTCCCGCTCTGCTCTGCCTCGCTGGACTTGGCTTTTTCTCAAGCACGGCACAGTTGTTCTTGCCATAGGACGTTTGCGCAGGCTTTCTCTGCTGCCAGGAATGAACTTACACACACGCTACACTGAGTCCTCTTCCATGCTTAAGTTTTTCCTTATTAAAAAGGTTTTATCTCACAGCCATGTCAAATAGTTAACAAGGTACCTTCCCTCTCCATTTCTGTATTTCCTTTCTTACTATGCTATTTGTGTTTCTGTAGAGATAGCTTGTGTTTCTTGGCTGTCTCATCCCACTTAAATGCGAGTTCTATGAGAGCAGGGACTTTATCTAACAGATAATACTGAGCACCTAAGTTAGTGCCTGCTATGGAGAGAAGCCTTGAGATACACGCTGATTAAATGAAGGCTACTTCTAAAGTGTGTATTTCCTTTTACTCTTTCTGGAATTTCTATTTCCTCTTTAATATAAATCTGTCCCATCCCCTTTCAGACCTCCAAGTATGACCAATTTTATGTTTGTTTGTTTGTTTGACTAATAAAGGGTTAAAAGTAGTTAAAATGATGACTAATAAAGGGTTAAAAGTAGTAAAAAAAAGTGAATCATTTGGAATCATGGGGAAGAATCAAAAGTCACATGGTGCCAGATCTGGTGAATAAGGTGGATGAGGCACCATAATGTATTTGTTTGACAGAAATTGCCGTATACCAGAAGCGATGTGTGATAAAGAGCATTGTCATGATGGCAGATGATGTATGGCACACTTTAAAACACACCTTCTCTCAACCATAGCTCACACCTGACTGACTGTACTGAATAAGTTGAAACTTGCACACATTGTTATTAAGGTTCAATGCACCACTTCCCGTATTAAAGATCCCTGCCTTTCTGTTGGATGGCACTCGGCAGCATGATTCACCGTATTCTGTGACCACCATGGAAATGCTCCGTGTCACACATTGCTTCTGGTACGGCAGTTTCTGTCAAATAAATATATTACAGTGTGTCCTCATCCACCTATTCGCTGAATCTAGCACCAAGCAACTTCTGATTCTTCCCCAAAGTCAAAATGACCCTGAACAGTAAATGTTTTGACTCCAGCCACTACGACAGTGCAACTAAAGACACTCATGAAAGAGGACTTCCAGAGCTGCTTCAGAAAGTGACAAGAATAATGGAATAAGTGTGTCTGAAGAGAAGGGGAGTATTTTGAGGAGGGTTAATGGCAATGTATTTTTTACTTTTAATTTAAACACTCACTGTGTTTTTCTGATCATAATTATAAATATATAGTAAAACATATATAGAGGTATTGTATAATAAACATTTATACAACTACATACATTAAATAAACTATAAATGAAAATGGAATTACAAGCAAATTAATGTTACTGAATTAGTAATAATTAAAACTGATAACATATCCCTGGGCCAATAATAGAAGAACAGGTAGGTTACAATCAGCCATTCAGTCAGGGTTGAGAGCAGCTATTAGGTATTCAAAATATGTATTGGATATTAAAAAACCATCTAGAATTAATGGCGTAAGTAACTATAATTTCTTCTGATTGCTCACGCTATACATCCAGAATTAGGACTAGTCACAGAAGAACTGGCTTTTTGGTAATAGAAAGACTGTAATGGCTGGGGAAAAAAGCATATCTGGAAGCTTCTTTACTCACATGTCTAATGCTTGAGTGGGAATGGCTGGATCGACAAGAAATATTGATCAAAGCACCTTTCTTTGAGGGTTGAATCTCTCCCTTGAATTTGGACTGTGAGCAAGTGTATCTCAAGAGGGACCATTGAGAGAGTAAGCAATCCAAGATAACCAGGTGGTAGTTACACGACCTATTATGAATTAGCCTCAGAAGGATTAGAGCATCGCTTTCTCCATCCTCTATTAGGTGAGACTGACAAAGTCCATGAAAATCTATGGGAAGGGGATAGAGATGCTACTCTTGATGGAATGGATACCAAACAATTTGGAGTCATATTTGAAAACGGCCATCTGGGTGTGGCGAGAGTAGGAGAGTACATCCAGAGGCAGCTGCTTAAATAGACTAGAGAAGAGTCTGAAACAGTGTTGCAGCTAACATAGTGAATCTAGATAATGTAGATCTCTAGAAAGAAAAAAAAAAGCCATATCCTATGAATGAGATACTCCTGTGTCTCAGGGCTGTATAAGAGTGAACTAATGAAGATACAGGTATATTCTCTATGTTTGATTTTAGTTGAATTCACATAGCACTTTAGAAAAAACAACAAATTATTTATTTTACTCTTTATGATAGTGTCATGGTGACTATTTTTTAACCAAATACATAAGTTCTGGAAATTTCTTTAGTAAGTTCTGTGTATTCTGAAACTTTCCAGGTAAAGTCTAAGTGAACATAGAATTGAAACATGTATCATCTATACATTTAATGTGAAAATTAAAACGAATGAACGGGTAAATGAATCAATCAATTAATAAATATAATGGGTCTATTTACTTTAATTATTTAATCTTTCAGAAAATATTTTATTCTGAAAAATTCAGGGGATTTTTAGTTCCTTATTTCACTTAGAATAATTCAAAATTATCATCATGAAATCATTCAAAATCAATGATCATAGAAATAATGAGTGCACTAATCCTTTATATACCTTGGGGAAAGTAAAAATCCACAACATAGATATTTGGCAGTTAACATTTTAGAAAAAGGAGGTTTAAACATGAGACTGAAGTCAGCTTTTAAATGGAATAGGCTAATGTGTTTGTAAGTGTCATAAATGGGTATGACATGAAAATGACGGGCAATAAAAATCAAAGTTGATTTTTTATCTACTGATAGTAAATATTTTTATCATTGCACTTTAAGTCTATAAGTGATAACTTTATTGCATATGAATCCTTATTGATGCCAGAAATTTCAGAAAAATTTTGAGAATGATATACCTAATAAATTGCTCATCATAGATATTGTATTGAAGTTTTACTTGAGATTACATAAACAATGTAAAGAAAAATAAATTTCTATTTGTTTGTACTGGTCAATTCAAATAGTCAAATATGGTTTTGTATTTTTTTTCTAAAATGTTCATATGTCTTAATCCTCTGGATTGTTATGATGATTCATTCATTCATTCAAAATTTTATTGATCTTTAGATGTTTGGAATACATCAATAAAAACACAAATTTCTCTTGTGGAATAACAAACACAACATAAATGATTAGTTATAAGACATGTTTAGATGTGATAAGTGTTACAAGAAAAAAGAAATTAAGACCAAATAAAGAGGAATTTGGTGATCTAGAGTGTTGTATCGTGGTTTATAATTACAGAGTTTGATCAGAATCAGTGAAGGCACCTTTAGGAACATGACATTTAAGCAACAAATTTAAGGTGAAGAAACAATAATCCTTGTGGACGTTTCTAAGATCATAAGACAGAAGTGTGCTGTCTCTGAGGAACATCTGAGATGTCAGTAAACTGGAATGGAGTGAACAATGGGAAGAGTGTTGGGAGAGAAAAGATGGCGTGGTATAAAGATTTTGTAGGGACCGTGGGGTACTATAAAGACTTGATTTACTCTCAGTGAAATGTGGAGCCATTCTTAAGTTTTGACATGATCTAGCAGAATCACTCTTATTACTGGATTGATGGCAGGCTAATAAGAGTGGAATCAGCAAAACTAATTAGATCATTGTAGAAATTCAGACAAACAATTACAGGGTCTGGGACCAGCAGGGTATAATGGAGGTGGTGAGCAGGAGTCATTTTCTGTATGTATGTGCAAGGCAAGTGCAACAGAATTTCCTCATGGATTAGATAAGAGATGTGAGAAAACAGGAATAGGAAGAGGCAAAAGGAAGCCAAAGTTTTGGCCTGAATAACCGCAAGGGTGGTGTTGCCATAAGTAGGAAATACAGAATACTGCAGTTGGAGAACGCTTGGAAGGGAAAATCAGGAAATTTCATTTTGATTAAATTGAAAATTCACTGTTTATTTGAAGGCTTTTATTTAGTTAAACAGAAATTGGTTTTGCTTTGTTTTGCTTTGCTTTTTAAACATATATTTTTAAAGGAATTTTGTTAAATAGTCATAGGATTACTTTAGTGTCTTTCAGAGCATTGTATTGAGCATAGAACTGGAAGGAAAATCAACCACTTATTCCAGTCCCTCACCTGCTTGAAAATAACTGTGACTTTAATTAAGGTCATTAAAAGTCAATTATTTCTTAGATATTCTTTTGTTTAATGAGAAAAAAATAATTTTCTACCATTCCTGCTTTTCACATTATTATATGGGGATTAAATTATATGGTTAAATGTTCATTAAATACCATGAAACCTAAACATGTCAAATATAATATTCATGAATTTAAATATGTAATTTCTTCTATTTAAAAAAAAAAAAACAAAACCCGGGCTGGCTGAGTGGCTCAGTTGGTTAAGAGCTTGCTCAAGAGTTTGAGCTCTGATCAACAGCGGTTCGTTTCCTGGCCCGAGCTGAGCTGCCACTGAGCTGCCAACAGGTGGCAGGATGGCTCAGCTTAAAAAAACAAACAAACAAACAAAAAACCCCAAAACTTAAATTTTGAGTCTTGACCCAGAGAAAGCTGAAGATTTGGTGATTATCTTCTCATTTTTAAAATTAGTTATAAAAGCAGGCAAAAAATCAAAGAATAGGTGATTACTAGGTAGACTAAAATTTTTAAAAAGTCTGTATGAGCGTAATATTCTGCATCAGTTCTCAGAAAGATGGGGTTTATTTCTTCATCATTTGGACCTGATCTGGGCTTGATGGTTTGCTTTGGCTAGTGGAAGCAAAGGTAAACAAACTCAAAGCTTGACAAGTGCTTGTCCACTGGCACTTGCCCACTCTTCTCTCTGGGAACCCTTTTGTCATTGTGTGAACAAGCCTACGCCAGCATTTTAGAACCTGAGAGCCACCTCTCGAGAGGACCTGAGTGTCCCTGTCCCAGCTGATGCCTTAGACATAAGGATGAAGTCATCCTAGGCCATCCAGCACAGACTAAACAAACCGCTTGGCTAAATAATAGACTCAGGGGAAAACAAACAAACAAACAAAAAACATTTAAGCCACTAATTCTTTGACAAGGGTGTACTTTGTGATGTAACAAAGGTTAGCTGACGTAAATTATATCTAGGTTAATTTAGTAACATTGGTAACATAATCTGAATAATTACTACATCTCATTTAATTGGAAAAGACAAGCTTTGAAACCAGCAAGACAGAGCAAGCTTTGAATCTGGACCCTGACACATTCTGCTTATGTGACCTTCAGTCTTGTACTTAATTTGCTGCATCTTAGTTTGGCCTTAAAAAACAAAAACAAAAAAACGTGAGGGACACAATCTGGTTCAATTTGTGAGCAGGCTAAACCTGATGACTAAGATATATTCAGCATGTAGTAGATGCTCAATTAACTCATTTTTATTTATTACATGATATTATATAGTCTTACCGTAATTTATTTATACTTTTTCTTAAATGTATATTATTATTCTCATTTTTAATATTTTGCTGTCAAAGCTTTAGAGCTTATAATTGACCTTCTCCACTATCACTAATTCTGTCTTCAAGGATTTTGACTTTTTATGAAATTCAAATCAGCATTGCAATACTTTGAAAAATTTGATTTTCTTGCTACCCTAACTTTTTATTTACCAGTATTGATCATTCATTTTTGACAGCATTTTGGGAACATTGAGTGGCATTTGAAGGCACTCATGACAGTGTCCTAAAGAGATTTACACACTTAACCTGTCAGATTCGCCCTTAGAATTAAAAAGTAGTAGGATACCTTTAGATTTCAAGTCTGACGCTTAGTTACATTCAAAATATCTTGTAAAATTAGTTTCAATGTCAGAATACTAATGCCTGTGTCAGCATTTTTAAAACAGTGGCAATGATATACAGCCACCTAACTTTGACTGAGGACTATAAAATAGATGGAGTGGTTAGGTTTAGTCCTAAGTAACCTTTTATCCAATGACAGTAATTACTTATTTGAACCTTTAATTCATTTAAATTTGCTTGAACTTTCAATATGACTACCCACATATTTTCCATTTTGACAGATAAAATTAAATGACTAATATGTAGAACAACCTACTTAATGCTATGATGTGATTGACAGTTCAAAAATCATAAAGCACCTTTAACTTTTCCAACTTTTAAAAGCTAAATCTTTAATGAGATCTATTTATATTTGTTACTTTATTGCATTTTGTTCACCAAAACACACTTTAAAAATTCAGGATCCAAGAATGAAATTGCAAGAGGTTTTCAAAAACATGGACATTTCTTTTATAGGTGCTCTTTGTTTGTGAGAAGTCCAAAATTCTCATCATATTTTCAAGTTTGTCTGTGGCCTCAGTATAGTTAAAGCCACTACTTTAAATAAAATACTCTAATAAGAATATTCTTCTTAATTATATTTTCTCCAAAATACTATTTTCTAACTCACTTGTATCTCTTAAATCTGTCAGCTTTTTATTTACAATGAAATCCTTTGAAATGGTTTGCTTTAAATGGGCTTCTGGGAAAAAGCTATAATAAGTTTTAGGTTTTGCATTAGTACTTGTGTCATTTCTGCTTAAAGGGATAATAAGTCATTGCTTCATTGGCCTCACTGTGGAGCATGTGGGAATTCCTATGTTGTCCTTTAATACTTTCTCTTGAAATGTGGTGAGGCAGCCATATTTTCCCCCAGAATCAATATTCAGGAAGTCAGTATCTTTGAGAGCTTCATATCGATTGCTATGGGAATGATTGTAACTTGTGAAGCTTCCTTGTGGTCTCAATAAACTACTTGAAAACACTGCCTCATCATCGATGCGGCACCATTGCCTACAATCTAGCTCTATATGCCCCTGGGAATCTCTCATGAACTTCATTCCATGATATTACTTCTAAATTCTTTCTAAGATCATAAGTTCAAATTCCTATCATTTGGAACCAGTTTTCATTCAGATACAAAATAGAGAACTCATGGCATGTTCATTAAAAAACAAATTAAATCAGATATGATGAAGTCTGCAATTAACCTGTTACTTCTATTTTGTAGTCATTAATGGCTACCATTTTTTTTTCTAATTCTAACTCTAGGTGATTTTTAGATGCCATCAGTTATAAGACTACTGCAACAACTTATTATAAATGACAATTACTACAATCTACCTCAAGTTTCTATTTTAATAGCTCTTGAGTTTAGCTCAGGGATCTGCATGCTTAATAAACTCCTAATGATTATTCTGCTTCTAGTTTTCCAAACACCCTGGTTTGAGAATAATATTGGGTCCCTCACCTGAGAAATTGTCTCCTTCATGTGAACTGCAATCGACAGACATATCTAATAACCTTATATAATCATGGAGAAAAATGAAGGCATGCTTTTAAAAACCTGAGGATCCTTGGTTTTGTATGTAACTTTAATTACTCACTATAATATTATTAGTTTATTTTGCATCTTCTTTATTCTTTACATTTTTCTCTCATGGCTATTTCAATTGATAATTAAGAATCAGAGGACATTAGAATTGGAAGGGACATTTATAATAAAGTAAACAAATGCCTCATTTTACAGATGAAGGACCTATTTGGAAAATATATGCTTTTTACTTGAAAAGTATTGGTTTATTTAAGATAATTTAATTAAAAATTAGTTATATATAGTACTTGTTCTAGTATTAGAGCTAGACACTTATTTTAGTGCTGTTTCTACTGACACTTATTTTAGTGTTATTTCTGACACTTTTTTAAAAGATCTTTTTGCTAAATAATTTGCTCAATGATAATACTAAGTTTTATTTTTCATTATGAAGTAATACATGCTAGTTGTAAAAGTATTAATAATCCAAATATTCTCAGTAAAGAAAAAATAAAAATTTAAATAATTTTCTCCACTTTTCAAATGTTAGTATTCAGAGTTAAAGGGCATTTTCCAGACTTATTAATGGAAGACACATTTCATAGATAGATAGATATAGATATATATCTGTATTTGTACATCCACAATATAAATGTGTGTGTGTGTATATATATATATATATATATATATATATATATATATATATATATATATATATATATAATCATAGCATGTATATTTATATACAGCTCTCCTACAACTTCTTTTACTAACAATATATCATTGGCATTAAGCCACAGTAAAGGTTCTGAAATAAAAATTATATTGTTTTCAACAGCATCTGGCACATAGAAATCATTAATAAATGTATACTGAATAATAAACCAGTAGATGAATTTGTTTTCTGTCAATTCCTATAGCCCTATAGTACTTCATTCACTCTTGTTGATGGTTACAGACTTTTTCAATTGATGTGTATAAGTAGTAACGTTTAAATAAAGTGGACAAGAAATCTTTAAAACAGATGTTTAGTGTGCATTCTTCTTAAAGGAAAACAATTTCTTTTTTCTCCTTATTAAGAGAAAGGAGTGGAAGTAGAAAGTAATTTTATATCACTAGAATCTGTCTCTTGTTCACACTGCCCTTCTAAATATCATAAGATATAAAATGAGCTGCCATGTATTTACCTTTTTCACACATATATGTACATCTACATACTAGATGGATACAACAACTAAAATAATTGAGTCATCACTGTATAAAGTTGTAGAAATCATAGCATATTTACTTTCTCACCAAGTATCTATTAGATATATATACATCAAACATCTATTGTGTGTGTGTGTGTGTTTGTTATAACAATGTATGAGACAACATGATCCCTACTTAAAATAGATTCTTATTAAAATAGACTTTTAATAAAATGATCTTGGATTCTAAAATAGATTCTGCCACTTTCTAATTGTAGAACTTTGGGTTATATAGATAGCTAAGATGTTTCCTGCAAAGCTTATGCTGCAAGAGTTGCAAGCATGGGGCTAAACGACTCATTTTACTGAATGTATTGTGGGGGAGGAACAGATTTTCCTCTACACTTAAGGTTCATCTAGCTGGTCTAATAATCAAATAGGCATGAGACAGATTAGCAGGATAAAATAACCAAATTTGATACATATATATGTATGGGAATCCTGCATACATGAGAAAGTCTGAGAGATCCTACATGCACAAGAGATTCAGAGATACAAACGGGGGCTGACATGTATAAGGTATCCTGAGCTAGGGATGAGGTAATGCACCTTGGGGGCTTCAAAGCATCATTGCAAGATGATAAGAATGAACCTTTACTAAACAGAAGTTTTCCCTGCCTTATAGATATGTCAAAAGAAGTTGTGTCAGATAATCTGTTATTATGGACGAGGACCCTAATTCAAGTCTTTCCAGGCAGTCAAGAGAGGGACCAAAGTTTCTCTTGAACTGGAGGCTAAAATTGCCTTTAAAATTGACTTAACTGTTAAGTCCTTGTTCACATTCTTGAATACTAAAATATGAATAAAAGAATATAAAGAGTTGAGTTCCTAGGTGTTTACTTGAAAAATATGTAGTCTAGATGGTAGGGTATTTGATTTTTAAACTCATATATGCAAAAGATCAATCTATTTCTGACCATCTCATAATGAGTTATTATAGGGATTCTAGCTTTTTAAATATCATTTTGGGTTAAAGGAAACATACTGAAAATTTCCAGATGTGTATTCAAGGCAATTGGACAATCACAATATCTAGTAAGTTTGTTTCCAAGCCATTTTGGGCATGTAAACTTTCACTGCAAAGGGTAAATATAAACACGTGACAAAACATCTTTGATTGGAGCAAATCACACACTACCTCAAGCCATCAACATCTTTTCTCTTTCCTTAATTTAAGAGAGCAGACAAATGCAAAGAATTTAAAACTCGTTCTTTGGTAATTAGCCATGACTGGAGCAATTCAAAATCACAACTTAATGGCAATTTTGAATTGGTTTACATTACTTAAAGCAAAATGTTCTCACTTGGATCTATCACCCACTAAATGAGACATATTAATAGATACTATTTTAAAAAGCAAAGCTTAAATGAATACAAGATACTTATAGAAGATAGGTTTATCTTGCTGTGTGTAATTTCTACTGCCTGTTGGGAAAGGTATATTCTCAATTTATGCACATTTTTTAGGTAATATATAAAGAATGAAAAATTGGATTAGAATATTTTCTTTTTGCAATCCCCAATGAAATAATGAGTCTATGCAGAAATCACCAATAGCTATGAACATAATAAAAAGAAGACAACCAGATAATATGTGGTGCCTGATGAAAACACGTGTCTCCTGTCAAAAAAGCACAACAACATACAGATATGATATAAAATAATCCTATCAAAAAAATCAAAGCTGAGTCTAGATTCATCTACCAATATATAGGAAACAATGAGCAGAGAAAGCTGTTTCTTTACTCTATAGCAATACTATTAGCAAAATCCAGAATGTGGGAAATACTACAGAAACAAACATTTTAGAAATGAAACAAAACAAAATAGAGGTAACAAAAACCAAGAAAAGTTTATTCAACAAATGAATACAAAGGAGAGAAAGGGGAAAGAGGCGAGAAGGGAGAGATAGTAGAAGAATATAAACTTAAAAAAAGAGTAGCAATCTAAATATATTTTAAAACACTGTTAAAAATTGTGACATTTATGAAATGATTAAAATGTGAACACTGACACTAAATATTGGATGTTACAGTATTTACTCATATTTTAGGTGTATTAATAATGCTGTGTTTTTTTAAAAGGCTTACATTTAGGGATACTTATTGCACTAGATATATGAAATGTTATGATGTCTCTAATTTGCTTTATACTAAAAATAGGGAGTGGGAGTGTGTGGAGACCTAGATGGAACATGCATTGAGATGAAATACCACCATAAATTGATAACTCTCCAAGCTGAGTGATGAACACAAGGAATTCATTATATTATTGAATCTATTTTTCAATCAGTTTTGAAATTTTAGATTATAAAAGTTAAAAACAATGTTAACATTTAGAGAAAGTAATAGCATTTGAGTATTTAGTTTTTTTGTTAAGCAACTTTTTCCTTTTTTGCACTTATTTGGAGTAATTTAAAGACATTGCTTCTGCTTTCCAGAACTACACTGTCCAATATGCATCCACTAGTCACATGTGAATACTGAGCACTTGAAATGCAGCTAATTCAAATTGAGATGTAATGTATATGTAAGTACAGAATGGATTTGCTATATAGTTTAAAAATGTAAAATGTCTCCTTTATAATTTTTATATTGATTAGATGTTGAAATAATAGTTTTACTATATTAGTTTTTGTAAAATATCTCACTGAATAAATTTTTCCTTTCCTTTAACTTTCTTAATATTACTACTAGAAAATTTAAAACTACATTTGTTACTTGCATTATAATTCTATGTTATAGTGTTGTTCTAGATAATACAGCAAGGCAAGTTATAATACTACTAAGGGCCCTTTAAACATTTGCTTTAATTTAGAAAAATGGTTACTTTTACATATGCAGATAATTATAGCTGATTAAGACATTAAGCCATCGAGAAAAACAATAATAGCAAACAACAAATTACTTACTCAGCTAGCAGGATGTAATTTAGAGAAATAAAATAAATAAATTTAAAAGTCCAAAATAGAATACTCTCTGAGCATACTTAATTTCCTAAATGTCATTTAATTGATTAAGTATAGAACAATGAAAAAAAAAACTTTTGTTAAATGTTATTTATAGAATGCTTGATAGTTACTATGCATAATCAGAATTTTAATGGGAAGGTTTTGTCATATTTTAGAGAATTGCAGTGAGAATTATAATATATAAATGTTACAGAATTATTTAAATATATGTAATGAATTACTAA
Organism: Hipposideros armiger; assembly: GCF_001890085.2. Classification (NCBI taxonomy): domain Eukaryota; kingdom Metazoa; phylum Chordata; class Mammalia; order Chiroptera; family Hipposideridae; genus Hipposideros; species Hipposideros armiger. Next base: position 836,689 of record NW_017731994.1, on the reverse strand, counting down.
AAAAAATATTCTTTGTCTAATATTTTTTCATAAGCTTCATCTGAAAGAAGTACTGCATCATTTAAGATGAAATTTTGTTAATCAGTAAATTTTATTTCCATAAAAATTTCAAAGCTAATTTGAAAAAGAATAAAGCAAGACATAAGGGTTAGCTAGAAATAATGCCTTGGGTATATCACTTTCTTTTATTGCTCAACCAAAGAAACTTTTAGGAGATACTACTACAGTTAATTTATGTAAAAGAACTTCCTTGAATTGACTAAAATTAGCACCTCATGCTTAATCATGTATCATTAGTGGTATATACTTACACTTAAGGAAATCTAACTCCTTTCTCTGAAAAAAAAAATTCATGCATTTTACTATTCTTTCTCCCTTTCTACTTCTCTGTGCATAGGGCTCACATGACATGGTCTTGAGAGAGGCTGAATCTTAACTCCATTATTCGTCTGCTCCATGGAATTTGTCAGACCCTCCTGGCCCAGGTTCTGAGTAGCTGCATAACACTGTGATATTATCTATTTTGGTTTATTGGGAATAGGTGAATCTGAGAGATAATTCCATTCTGAATTGAGATCTTCATGACAGTGCTACCTTGTAACCAGCTTTAAGAAGTTGGCTTTTTTCAAACTGTCAGGAGCTTTACCTCTGAGCCTGGAACTTCAACAACATGCAAAAGCCACTGATGAAAAGTCTGAAACGTAATGATTTGCAAGTATGTGAACTATGCTCACCCAACAATGGGGAGAAAATCTTGTATGAGGAACGGAAAAGAGCAGAATCCCACAATAGCTGTTTTGTAGTAGATGATGGTTAAGTCATTTTAAGAAAGAGGAAAGTACATTAGGAATCAGTAACAGCCACAGTCAGCCCTGCTCTGTGTCTGGATTATGGGATGGAAAACAATTATGGGCAGCAGACGACACCATTATTCAACTGCCATAGACTGAGATCCTCTATTTGAACAATATCCCAAACCTATGAGACACAGTTTATTATTCAAATAGAAGCTCAAGTGCATCCAATAGACAACAAACAACCAGGGTCTTGATGAATAAACACTGGCTGGTGTGATGTTAATAATTTTGAAAATGAAGATAATCAATAGCAACATCTCATTGACAATGTCCAGATCTGACACTGACAGTAGACAACGTTCACCTATTTGTCTAAAAATTTTCAACGCTAACTTACCAACACAGAAAAGAATGGAATACCTGGCATCACTGGGTTTACCAGAACACAGATAGTATGGACTTCTTGTTTTCCATGAATTGATCTATGTCTTTAATGTTAGAGGGTGGACAGTACTATGGAAATAACGCAGTAATGATGTATGTGGTTTTTGTCTTATGGAAGAATATTACACAATAACAGATAACTGAACAGGACATTTGTAAATGAAAGAGAATATAAATGTAAACTTGTCTAATCCCCAATTATGTAAATAAAAGCACATTTGAATATCTGTGGGGGCTGTGTTTTAAAATGGAGGGTGAGGGTCGGCCTAGTGGCGCGATGGTTAAGAGCTGGCTTGGGATGCCAGAGGGCCCCGGTTCGGATCCCACATATGAGGGCCAGTGACACTGCCCTCCACAGCTAAGATG
>NW_017731994.1:831027-834927 GCF_001890085.2 Hipposideros armiger | reverse complement strand
CAATGATGGTGCCAACTTGGGCCAGTGAAGCAACGTCCTCCACAACTAGACTGAAGAACAAAAGGACAGCAACTTGTCTGTTCCTCTTTCCCCAATTCCCCAATAAAAAAAAAATCTTTAAATAAATAAATAAATAAATAAATAAATAAATAAATAAATAAATAAATAAATAAAATGGAGGGTGATACATTCTACTGGGTTGTTGGAAAAGTCATGACGTATTTTTTCTATGTTTTTCATTGCATAAATGCATCATGACTTTTCCGACAACCCAATACCTCCATAGTGGTTAAGCTACCTCAGAAGACAAATTTATTCCCTTATATTTTATTCTTTCTTGGACATGGCTACACTGCTTAATAGAGTGGTTAAACTAGAGGATTATGCATAGAATGTATGACTGAATATAAAAAGTGAGGTCACATCTTTTTTATCCAATAAGAATCTATTGTTCTACATATTTCTTTGAATAGTCATGTTAAAATTTTTCCACAAATATTTACTTCTGTGCATCTATGAAGAACACAGGGAATATATTTATGGCCAATTCAGTGTTTAATTTAATTTAAAAATTCAGTCAAAATTATTACTGCTATGTTATTCTTATATTTTCTTAGGAAATTCCCTTTCTTAAGAAAAATTAGAGTAGAACTAACACTCCAACTTCATTTATATCAGCTTCTCACATCCTTCCCCTTTGGCACAGTCAGTATAAATGAGTTTCATTCTATTTTGGTTTCCACTGTCATATAAAAAGGACTAGCAGTTCCTTTCTGGCAGCCAGGAAACAGAAAACAGAGAAAATTAGTTATTAAAATTTATAGTATTCTTTTTTCTTGGCTGTTGTAACTGTGACTCACAGTTCAGAAGTGTGGGGAAACTGGACGTGTGACATAGTGTGACATATCATTGTAAAGTTGCTTGTTTAATATGGTCAACAATTTAATACAGTCAAGTTTGCTTAAAAAAAAAAAGCAAGCCTAAATGAAGTTCATTTCTTGTTCTAGTTTCTCTAATGTCTGATAAAGTCTTCAGATATCATCCTAAATTATACAAAAAACAGGAAACGTTCCAAAAAAATTATATAAAAGAACTTTATTTAGGGGGAAAATGTTGCATAGGAGTGCTTGCCTGCTATTTCAAGATTCAACACAATTTTATAGATTTTAAATTACAAGCCTCAACTTGAGGAAGGACAAAGAGAAACTTCTGTACCAAATCAGAATGCTGAAAAACTTATATCCTCCCAAGAATGATGATCTATAATTAATGCCAATCATTGGAAAAGATTAGAAACTATATACAGTAGCCCAAAGAAAAAGTATAGTGATTTCCACCTTCTATTTTATGGAGAGAACCTGTGATTACATTCAAGGAAAAGGCGTGTTTTGGGATGTTAAGGATGATGATAATGATGATGATGATGATGATGATGATGATGATGATGATGGTGGAGACTCAGAGCACTCCAACATAATTTGAGTTAAAATCTTAATAAGAATCAAAGACAATGAAACATTGAATTTTGGTTGAAACAATAATTCTTTATTATGATCGTCTACCCTCTTGACTAATGTTCATTTTTTTATAACTGCCCTGGCTAAACAACCTTAGATTAAGCCCAAGTATTTTGTTTTGTGTTTAGTGCTCATACTTATCATGGCTACTGTTGAATGGTTATACTTATCTGCACATAGAGTTAACCAGAATGAATTAAGTTAGCACCTTATTTAGGCATTTAGCATTATACTATTTCTCTGGTTAGATCATTCTAGCACCCTCCAAAACAACATATTCAACATTATTTTTCAATTATCTATCTGTTCCTGTGTAACAAACACCCCAAAAGTTAATAGTCTAAATCAATAATATATCATTACTATGTCTCAAAGTTCTGTGATTTGCCTCTGCTCAGCTGTGCAGTCATTTCCTTTGGTTGCAGACAGATGTCTGAGGATAGAGTGGTCTGAATTCTGAAGTGTGCAGGACATTCAAAGAGGGTTTCTTACTCAGACATTTGGTGCTTTGGTGCTTCTTTCCCTGTCTCTTTCCATAACACCTCATCCCCTATGGCCCCTTCTTATAACTTTGCCTTCTCATGGATTAATGGACTCAGGACAGCCTCACTTCTTATACAGAGCTGGCTTCCAGAAAGAGGAATCAGAATCTGTCCTGGTAAAGAATACATCTAGAATGGGCAGAGTCACTTTGACTGTATTTTATGTGTGAATGCAGCCAGTAGGTCTGCTCCAATTCAGGAATGCTGAGAAATATACTTCAATTCTCAATGAGAAAGTGGTAATGCCACAGTGTTGAAGGGCATGTGAGATGGGGGATACTGTGTCCTCTTTAGAATATTATCTGCCATCTAGTCAATAGTCTTTCAAATTTATGAACCTCACCCCTGCTTTTTTCTTCATCTGTACAGCACAACACTTTTAAATGTTCTCACTTCTTACTTTGTAGAAAGCATTGAAAGCATATGGTGGATGTGACCTCTTATTCCAACTGCTAATTCTCTGAAGATTTCTTCATCAGCACTCATCTGTTTCTTTTTTTCTCCTATCACAATGAGGAAGGATCTGCTCCTAACAAGGCTACACCTTCCAGATCTGCTATGGATTTTATCCCTGTATTCTTCCTTGGAACCTCATCATGACACTTAACACCCTCTCTTCAAAACCTTTGACTTCTCTCTTTTCATTACTTAATTCTCTGTTCATACAGCATGGCTCAGTGTTCCCCACGGTTAAAACAATCACAAGCAGAGGTTTGTCTGCCTGCAATGTACTCATCTAATCTAATACCCATGACAATATAATCCTGTTTATCTCCTCTGTTACACCACAAAACTTGTTGAAAGAGTTGTCACCCCTCGTTTCCTCTACACACTCTATTCTATATACCTCTGTATACATACTCTATGTACCTTGGCCTAAGCCAGGGTAAAAAATAAACTCTGTAGTTTCTAAATCTAAAGGATACTTTTTAGACTATCATGTTAGAAATCTCAGCTGCCTTTGACTCAATAGACCATTTATTCTGGCGTAAAGTATATGGAAGTACTGCTGTTTCTGCCTCAAAACTTAAAATAGTTTTAAGGAAATAGTTCTTTCTGATTTTAGTTAAAGAGCTCCAGGGTTTAGAAAGGAATCTGAGGGCAGAAGTGATGACGATTCCCTGACATGGCTTAATTAAGTCAGCTTCATGATGTCCATTTCCGGCTTCATTATGTCCATTTTCGCCTTCTTTATCCTCTGAGCTCTGTCCCAGGAGTTTCCTCATTATCTTCATAGAATTCTAATTGTCCATTCCCACCACCCCATCAGATGGTTTTGAATCTCAGTTTAGGCTAAGCTAACCAGTGATGTACTGGGGAATAAAAAAAGATTCCTTTCATAAAAACATATTTGAAAAGTATAAATAATCTAGTCATCTTCATAAATATTAATAAAATTTCAATTTCTTAGGATGGAAAATAGGCCCTTTTTAACAAATGTATTTGGCCTGGTAAAAGACAATAAAAAGTAATGTCAAATGTGTTAAGTCTTAAATAAAAAATTAAAAATACATTAATAACATAATTTTTGTGTGAATTGTTTAAAACTTAGTGAAGGGAATAAATCCATTATCCTTTAAACAATTCTATAATTATGTTTTTAATAGGTTGAAACCTCAAAAGGGATGAAATTATTTGATTTTTATATAATTGAATGAAACCTTATGTATGGTATAGTGAATCACTCCAATCTATTGCAGCAACTCTTTGATTAAATGCTTTGCTGTAATTTCAGCAGAAGGAAATACAGATCAAAACTGAAATTCAGTGCACTGTGTGAATCCTTTTATAGAATTTAGGAGCGAGGGTAAGGGAGGGAGGGATGGACGGATAGAGCCAGC
>NW_017731994.1:754836-830948 GCF_001890085.2 Hipposideros armiger | reverse complement strand
GAAGGGAAGGGAAGGGAAGGGAAGGGAAGGGAAGGGAAGGGAAGGGAAGAGAAGAACCAGGAACTTAGTTGGCTCACCTTTAGATACAAAGATAAAATGTTTAGAGTCCTGATTAGGATTCAGAATTCCGAGTAAGGTTAAGATCATCCCTGAATGATAAAGAATGATTATAGGACCTGTGATGATTAATTTTATGTATCTACTTGATTGGGCCATAAGATGCCCAGCTATCTGGTTAAACATTATTTCTGGGTGTGTCTGTGAAGGTGTTTCAAAATATTTGAATAGGTGAACTGAGTAAAGCAGATGAACCCTCCCCACCATGGGAGTACATCATCCAATCCATTTAGGGCATGAATAGAACAAAAGTGTGGAGAAAATTTAAGTGTGCTCTCTGCCTGACTGCTGAGTTGGGACATTGGTTTTCTCTTGCTCTCCGTGCTTCTGGTTCTCAGGCCTTCAGACTTGTACTGGAATCTATGTTCTCAGCTCTCTGGCTATCAGGCCTTCTAACTATACCATCAGCTCTCTTTGGAAAACCCTGACTAACAGCATTACAATTGTAAGGATGTAATATTTGGCTCACTGCTTATATTCAGGATCAGTGGTGACATTATATCATAAAAATAACCCTTCTAAAATATTTATTTTTAGGACTCGATTCTCTAAGATACCACATATATGAATCTTTAATAGGTAATGAATCAAAACATTTTATTATATAATTCATTCAAGTCTAGATCATTATTTGTGAGACTCATGCCATATCTACTATTCTGCTTAAAATATGATGTTCTAATATATTTTACAGAGTCCATGTGTTTATATGAACAAAGAGCTAAAGAAAATCAAGATTTGAACAGGATCAAAATCTTATAAATGACAACAAAAGAAAAGGAAATTTGGGCAATGAAGAAGAAAATGATATGAAATATGGGCAATATTAGGGGGTGGGGCAGGCAAAACAGGTAAATGAGAACAAATATATGGTGATGAATGGAAACTAGGTTTTTGGTGGTGAGCATGCTACAGTGTATACAAATAGCTAATTATAATGCTGTACACCTGAAATTTAGATATTATCAACCAGTGTTGCCTCAATAAAAAAAAAAGACATAGTAATTTGTGTACAATGTTCTTACATTGCTTACAGCTATTTCATTTAGTAAAAGTATTTCATTTAGGAACATAAGAGTAACATCCATAAAATTTATGACATATACTAAGAATATATTCCAAAATACTACATGTATATACTTAAAAGTCTTCTAAAACTTAAAGATCTTCAAACAGTGTGAAGACTTTAAACATTGTTTCCATAATATAAATGTATTAATTTACATATTTATATATAATACACATTTTATGTATATATACTTATATATATATTCCTACTTGGTTTTATGTACTTGTATTATTGCTAGTCCTCAGGCCACAACCTGTGAGATAAGATTTAAAAAATCAATTATATGGTGAATTCTTTGAACCCTCTGGTTATGACAAACAACAAAAAATATAGAGAACACAAAATAAGCTGGGGAAGAATTGATAGGGTAGAAGAAGAAAGATAAAAAAAGCTTTACCTACCTAATTTATATTTAAACATTGTATGGGCCAGTTATGTAACAAGTAAGAAAGCATAGGCTAGCTACAGGTTACTTTTGCAAGGGATTAAAAAATATTCGTTAAATTTATATTATTTATAATTCAAATAGCAGGTAAAATCCCTATTATTATGCAAATATTTAAGTGAATCTGATGAGCTTAAAAAATCAATTAACAATAGTTATTTTGTGTAATAGTTAAGAGTAAAAGCTCTGTTGTTAAACCATCCAGCCTGGAGTATTTTGTTAAGGCAGACCTAGCTAACTAATACAGTGACTCTTAGTAACACTGGACTGTACCATGTCTAAACAGTTTTAATTTTTTTCTCTATAATATTCCAACCTTCCCTTTTATAATACTTACATGTTTAATATATCTGACATTTTCCTTCACTATGGCCACATATTCTTCAAAATGTTCCATTCATTAGAGTTCATCAGTCTCTTTGTAGTCATCTTTTCTTTTTATTCTGTCCATATCGAACCATGTTATTCACCTTATGCATAAAACCCTTAGTTTTCTCTGCCTTTTAACTGTATCAATCTTCAGACTTCCTATGTTTAGATAGCTGTTGGTCTGATGGAAGGACCCAAAGGTCTGCAGTAAGGGCTAAGCCTGAAAGCTAGCAGGCTGACAGGCTCTCGGGCCCGGTGAGCAGCGTGGGAAGGTTGGCGGCTGAGGAGAAAACAGCCAGCGGCCTTGAAAGCTACAGAGCGGAATGCCATCCTGTTAACAGTTTCTGCTTGCTATACTTTGTTTTCAAAGAGATTGCTTCCAAGGAATTTGTTCCCTGAGAGGAATAAGGTTCCCTCAAGGTCCCTAAAACCCCCTACCCTAGGAAAGTTGCTTTTGCTATAAATGCTGTATACAAATAATAAACGGGGCCATTCTCTGCCATCAGCATTGGGTGGCCCTCCTGCCCCCAGCTTTCGTCTCTAGTCTCTTTCTTTTCCAGACTCCCACCCAATCCTCTCAGGTACCCTTTCGGTGGGTTCTTGGCTGACGAGTCAGGAACGCTTGGTTGGTGCTCAGGTCACATCAGTCTGATAGCACTGAATCATTGCTAAAGGTTACAAGAGAAAGTCATACAATGAATGATTAAGTCTACTTAAATTCTTGTTATGCTACCTCAGATGATTTCTCATTTTTAAGTTTTACTTATTTAAATTATTTTTCATAATGCAGAATCCTGACTAAGACTAAGCTGATGTCATAACTCAAAGCATCAGACTGTGAAATCAGGTTCACAAAAATTAGAAAATTTACCCAGAATAAAGGTTTACTAATAATTACAAGGATACAAGCAATCACAAGGTGTAAACAATGCAGAGAGACATCTATGACAACTCACCAGATGCTTTCTTATGACAATGAGTGACTTGTGGCCCAGGTTAAAAGGTGAAGTTTCCAAGCAATGACTGTAGCTATGTAAACCATTTCCAAAAAAGCCATCTCAGTGATAAGCCACTGATCTTAGATGGTCATAAGCTTACATTACATTTTCCAGGGAGCCATGTTTACCAAATGCTAGCTTAGAATTGAGAATAGATGTCAAATCAGTTGCTTTTATGATTTACTTTCCATGTATTGATACATATTATGTAGTTTTTAAAGCAGATGCAAACAAAAATAAAGCTATGAAAAAGGAAAACAGAATGTATAGAAGGTTTTATGTATGTAAAATAGTTATGTATTGGATTACATATGCATTTTAAGTTTAATTTTATTTTAAAAAATTCTTGTTAAAGTGTAGTTGGTATAAAATTTTTATGAATTCCCCTGTACTACCTATTATAGCACCTGGCATATTGTAGGTATTCAATAAATATTTATTAAAATAATGCATAAATCTGTTCAAATACCTCAAGTGATCAAAAACGTTCTGATATGACATTTAATAGTATAATTTTATTTTAAAAATAAATGTTACCCTCACCACCCATGAAAGTAACTAGGTAGAAAAAAAAATGGAATGAGTTAAAACAAGCAGAATAAATTTTATTAAAAATCTTGGAAATCTGATTTATCCCTGAACATGGTATGAGGCTAAAAGAGAGTAAAAATTCTCACTCTTCACTTCATAAATTGCCTTAGAAATGGGTATGAATGTTGAAATCATGAGTTTTATTGTGTTCTGATTCTCCTAATGCACATGTAAATCCCATCTTTGATTCACATTACAAATATTCATTGCTCTAAACCTGATAGTCTCAAACGGCCAAAGTCTAAATGTCCATATTTATGACTAAAAGTACAAGAAAATTGAAATACTTTTCATACTATATGATATAAATAAGATAAAACTTACACAAATATTAAGTAAAGCAATACTGCATTTCCTTAAACATAGACTGTAGGAAGGAACAGATTGTTTTCAAAGCTAGTTAGCAAAAGGGGTTCGATAATGTCTGTTTCTTTTTCCAACAACAGCAGCTCCTCCTTGAAATGTAGGAAATGTGTTCAATGAGTATATCATTCTACCGAGAATTTTTTTTTTTTTTAAGGAAGGGACATGGCTGAACTCAATCCAACATTAGTTATGAATTTATCACTTATAAAACACATTTGTAATGTTTTGAATTAGCTCATTAATGTTTATAGATTATTCTTAAAAACTAGAACCAAGTTAAATATGTATGAAGGAAACACTGTGAACTAAATTCTAATTTGAAAGCAAAGTTCAGAAAATTTAAGAGGAAACTGAACACATTATATTATCTCTTAATGTGCTTTTATAGTACCAACTATATTCTATTGATGCTGTTTCCTGTTCGTAGACTATAGCATCCTGTGTCTATTGCCCATCTTATAGTATATACACACATACATTTGCAATAAGATTCTGCTCATTGACAGCCTTGTAAGAAATGTTGGAGAGGATTCTTCCCTACAGAATATACTTTACATCAGTATTTCTTAAAATTAAAGTATTTTAAGACTATTCAATCACTTGTACATGTTCCCCTAACATTTATTTCTAGTTGTTTGTGTTACAAATCTGTGTTCTAATTCCTACACTATTTCCATATACCACAAAGCAAGTTCCTAAATTATTTATATAATATTCATATTATCTATTTTAAAATTCTTTGCTTACAGTGGTTGATAAAAGTTTGTCCAATGGCATTAAAATGTAGTAGTTCATCTTATTTGGTTTGATTTTCACATGATAGAAATAGCATTTACTCTAAATTTGGCCAAATTTAGAGTAAATCATATTTCTACCATATTAGAATGTTAATGCAGAGGGTGCCAAAAAATGTATATACATTTTAAGAAAGAAAAAAAACTATTAAAATTATGCTGATGGTAACCACTTTGAGCACCTCTTGTAATTGCACAAGTCAAATGTGACTTGTATTCATCTTTTGTTATCGGTATATATTGAGTAATAAAATTTTAATAGTTTTTTTCCTTTTTTAAAATGTGTATACATATTTTTGGCAACCTCTGTATATAATAAGGTAGCTGTTTTTATTTCACTTTTCTCTCCTACCAATAGCATAAGTACTCACAGTTTCTTTGATTTTAGAAAGTAAAGAGTACAATCTAGATTCATGCATTTCTCATTTTCTCCATACAAGATCCTATAGTGGTTGTTGAAAAAACATGACTACTCTGCCAATTTCACCTGGGAATTCCAAATGATCTGGCCTTACTTAAAAGACTTTTAGTGTGCATTAAAGAAAAATAACTGATGCATTATAATAGTATTTTGTGTTATTTTTACAGCTTGAAATCTATACTCTTCTGAAAGTTGAGTAATTGGTATTTTTCTTTGATTAAACTGCTAAAAAGTAACTGATAAAATGCTTTCAACCAGGTGAATTATTTTTATTAAACAGCTTTACTAACTATTACCAAGATACCTGTGATTGTTATACCAGAATCAATTTTCAAACCTATAGAAAAGTTACATTACTATAGATATATGTGAGTATGTCTGTGTGTATATGTGTGCATAAGTAAGCTGCCAATCAGGCCGGCCGAGTGGCTCAGTTGGTTAAGAGCTCGCTCAAGAGTTTGAGCTCTGAGCAACAGCGGTTCGAGTCCAGCCCGAGCTGAGCAGCCGCTGAGCTGCCAATAGGTAGCAGGATGGCTCAGCTTAAAAAAAAAAATTAAAAAAACAAACAAACAAACAACAAAAAAAACAGTAAGCTGCCAATCAATAAATGTCTTAAAAAATAACCTACCAAACAATAGTCACAGGGATGCCATAAACCAAACAACCAAAATATCTGGCATATTTTACCTCTTCTTATATTTTAGTCTGTTATTTTTTTTTCCACATAAGGAATACAAAACCAAATAAGTATTTAGGATCAACACAAAAGACAGTATGTATTATTTTTATTTTAACTTTTAATTTCTGAAAATTCTTTATATTCCTTAAACTCACTGATATAGACAAAATATTCTAAAAAAGTAAAATGTTGAAAATATTTTGTATCGGTAAAAATCAGTAAGAAAAACAGAGTACCAAATCAAGAATGTAGTATAGGGTACTTTGTTGTATGGTTGCTGGAAGTTTGAATAAGCAAATGAGGGACACTCAGGTAGCACAGCTATCAGGCTAGATAAAGGAAGCAGGGGTCATGGAAACCTAGACAGTTAGAGAAGGGCCCCCTTTAAGATGAAGCTTAGGTGTCTCTGGCAGAAGTGTTGCCTGGCTGTTGCTGGTACCTCTGGGAGTGAGGGTGCATCAGGCCAGCCGGGGGAGGACTGAATGAAGCTGGAACCGGAACCAACAGCACTGCTGCTTCCAGGCTAAATGTCAGTTTGTTGGGAGAAGCTGTCAGAAGCAGCATGCAAATAACACAGATTAAGTCTTTTCTAGACCCTCCTGTCTTTCGACCTCCATCTGGATCCTCCTATGAAAAGAAATATTAAAAACCCAGACAGAAAAGAAATGACTTATTAAGATGCAGTTCTAATATCACTAAATAAAGTGTGGAAAAATGGTCTATGTTTAGAGTTCAAAAAAAGTAGCTGAAAGAACGGCACCATCTTTTGGTGGTTCAAACACTGAACCATAATAATCTGTGCTGAAATTAAATGTTCAAATATTTCTTCCAAGAAGAGGAATTGTCAGTCTTACAAAACACTAAACTGCACATTGTCGTTTTCAAAACATTTAATTTGTCACATAAGAATAAGCTGTGTATAAATTTAAGTATGGTTTTTCTCCCTTCACAACTATAAAGATATGACAGAAATAGTGTCAAGTGTGCTTTCTCATTTTTGTCTCTCCTAATTCTTTTACTTTTAGTTATGATACACGACTGTTCATCCTGAATGCATTTAAATATTTTAATAAAAGCCACATGGATTGACCAATTTTGATGTTCACATTATGAGGACTTGTACTATCACCTCTATCTAAATCTTGAGCCATAAGCATTGTGAAAATCAACAGTAAGGAAAGCATAGAGTGATGTTTTTAACTTTAACATGTATGTGATCTGTTGCAAACTAAAACTTATTTTGTAGCTTATGTCCAAATCATTAAATGTCCAACAATATAAACCATAATTTGACCAGTTTTTTTCCCACAAAAATTGTTCATGGAAACAGAGAACTTCTGAAAAAGGCTTTAATTGTGAAACTTTTCAGAAAATTTTGAGTGTAAAAATGTTGATTACTTGATGAAGCAACTGAGGCATATCAAATGACTGACCCATGGATACCACACTTGGAGGGACAGAGCCACTCTGCCCCCCAGGAACTACTGTACTAAATCCCTTGCTCACAAATGTTTTTCTGGGCTACAGCTTACTCAGGTTCTATGAAGGAAGCTTGATATATGTTAGTCTCAGGAGTTATGTTTTACAGATCTCTCTCTCTCTCTCTTTTTAACCTCAATAGCAACTTATTTTTTTTTCCTGCTCTCATTTCATCTAACTTCTTCCAAAGTTCTCCATATATCAGTTCTCTTATCCTAGCTGTCAGTCACTTGGTGATGTTATTATTGCTATCACTGGTACAATCGATATTCAAACTTAACTCAAGGAGCCCTCATTCGATCGCCTTCAAACTATTGACATAAGATGTGTCCTATTTAAGCATTTAATTTGATATACTATATGAGATAGCTAAAAATTAAATGGAGTTGCAACCTATCAAATATATTTTCTTGACCTGCCCACTCACCGTTTTATATATAGAACGTGGAACATTTAGCATGAGATATATTAACTTCTACTTAGGAATACAGGATTTCCCATGGTCTTGTCAATATGTGAATATTAACTACATTATATTAACAGTTAGCACACAACTTCCCTCAGCTCTTGTATAACATAAGAATTTGGACCTCTTTTCTCATCAAATAAAAGCTCCAGGAGACAGTTCCTTATGTGTGTTGTTTCTAAATGCTTCCTCTTTGCCTGGGAGAGTGACTACACTTATCCCTCCATACCTATATGTTGAATGAATGAATAAATGAATGAATGAGTGCACTGAGTTTCTTATGAAACATGCTATGTGTAAAAGAATATAGGCAACACACTTGATAGTCGACCATTTAAAGAAATTGTGTGTTGGCATTTTATAATATATTAAGTATTTATTATATAAAGATTATGTTTCATTAATGTAATTTATAAAATTAAAAAAATAGAATATTAAGATCACCTGTTGTAGCATATTCTTTGTATGCCCCATATCAGATCACCTTAACTCACCTCTGATGTCAGCACACCCTTATGAAAATATCCTGTAGGCTGACTGTCCCACCTGAAAAGTACTGTGTGGCATTTCTCTGACTTTCTGCCTGAAGTTTTTTATCTAAAACTGAACAGGGTCACCCAGCCCTCCTGAAGGTTCCACATGGGAGTTCAGGGACATGAAGACCCCCAAGAACAACCTTGTCCCCTGGGGATGGAAGTCAATAACAGGTAAATGTTCCAGCCTCCTATCCTGCACAGGGCCATTCTAAAGTCTCTTCTACACGTCTTTGGTAGGTCCCCAGAGGGATCAAGTCCCAGATACTCACAGAAACAACAATATCAAGCATTTATTTTTTATTATAATTTTCCTCATTTCCTCCCTCAATTGGACTGCTCTCCGTGCTGCTTTAGGGTCACCTCAACACCTACTTTGCACTGCAGTCATTATTTCAAGCATTACTCTTGGGAACTCAAATTAAGAATTGTGGGTAAATAATATACTCATGCAGATCTGTTACAGTTTTGCTATTCTTAAAATATAAACGCAGTGCCTGGACATTCTGCTGCAGACATTTTGATTTTGATATTGAGGACTATCACAAGGGTAGTCAAAGTTTACTTTAGTTCAACCCAAATTTATTGAGTTTCTACCAGGTGTCTGGCACTGTTTTAGGTGTAGAAGGAATAAAAGTAAGAAAGAATCTGCTTTTCAAAAGCCTGAGGAAGACAGCGGGATGCAAAACGTTTTTAACTGAGATGCTGGATAATGTGAAGGGGTGGGAAAATAGCACTGTAAATTAATTATCATTAACTGATCATTTACTTCACTGGAGGGAATTCAAATCAAACATTTCCACTTAGATCTGTTATGATTGGAACTCATGGCAGTCAGATTGATCATTATTTATGCATAAAAAAACTGTTGATGGTTAAAATAACATTTAAATGAAGATGTTCATTTTTTTTAATTTAGAAAATGAGATGAAATTCTTAGGTTACTTATGTAATAATATATTTTTAAATGAGGCATACTTAAACCTAGCAGCCAGGGTTAGTGAATTGGAATGCATTTTCCCTCAACTGTTATTATTATTTTAAGGAAGACATGTTTTAGTTAGGACTGGTTTTCCCTCACATTTTATGGTAGGAGGATATGGACAGCTGTACATGGGTCCTTTAGGCCACAGTGTAGGACAGCATGGAACAGATGCCCTTAAAGGGCTGCCTGCCTCACTTATAGTCTGTCCTCAGGTAGCCCATGTCTATTTTTAATTCTCTTCCTTTGCTGCCCTTCCTGAACCTCAAACCCAGTCATTTTGCCTCCACCTATTGTTCTATCCCCTACTAATTTCTACCTCTTTGATATGATAAGCACTTTCAATCATAAATTATGGACTTGGCTCTCCTCAAATTTTGTTTGAAATTTACACTGCAGTTTTATTGCCTCGGGATACCTTGGATTTTTCCTGATTTGGCAAAATTCATAGTACCTTATTGATCTGGTTCAGTCCATCTTGTGTGCTGTGAATTATACTTCTTCTTGGTTTACCCTGAACTTTTGGACAATATTCAGATATAAGCTATTACCCATTTGAGACAGAAAAAGCTTTCAAAGGGCTTTCTGATTTTTCTCAATGCAAAATATTGCACCTGTGTGAATGGATTTAAAATATTTAAATGAATTTGTCTCTGGTGATTGTTTTTACCTATAGCACAGATATTAATGGTAATACAAAGGCATTAATTCAGAGTCAAGAAATTTTTGGTTATAACACTTTGACAAGTCCAATTAATTTTTACCAGTACTTATCAATACGACTAAAATAAACTTTGTGTAACTTTTCAAGGGTATTATGAATTGTTGCCATGTAGAATTCAATTATTTTTCATTTTTCAGCTTGGTAGTGAAAGTACAATATAATATACTACTACATCATTGTCTATTCTGCAGACAGAGACTGAAACATTTTCAGAAATACAGCACATGGACTAACTGTTGGCAACATTTCTTCTTGGACTAATATCTTACTCTCATCAGAACAAGACTGTGAAAGCTTAGGTCATCCTTTATTTCCTGAAGGTCATTATCCATTTCCAACTACAAATGAATTTTGAAGTCTAACAAGACTAAGAAAGAATTTCCCAGGCATGGCACACTTCCATAAGTATCCTTTCTACACTCCCACAAGGGTCATTCCTCATTGCACTTAGTAGAATGTGACTCATCAGTGGCATTCATATTGCCACTGCCCCCAGTTCTATGCGAGAACTGGCAATGCCTCGCTGATCTCTATTTTGGTCCCTGAATTACTCTCCACATTCATAAGCTCATCATCTGAATACTTAAAATAATACACTTAAAATGTTCATCCATCCATACATTCATTTATTCAATGGCCTTTTATTCTCTCCCCTGCTATGCACCATGAATTGCAAATATTTGTGTTAATTGTTGGGCACTTTTCCATATATATATATATATATATATATATATATATATATATATGGCTATAGACCACTCATAGAGTGAGAGGATGGAAAATGAGAAGAAAGGAAAATGAGAAATTAATTAGTTTAATTTCCTTGGGTTTTTTTTGTTTTTCTTAGTTTGTTAGTTTTTGCTGTTTTAACGGTTATATCACGGGATCCCACATTAGATAACTAGACTAAAGTTAGCATGGTCATTTACAAAGCCAACAATAAACAGAAACCCAGCTCTTCTAACTCTTCATCCAATGTTCATTTTCCAGTGATCCAACAGTTTCTAAAAGGAGAACTGAATTAAACTAATGCTAATACCATAGTTTAATCATTCATTTACTTATACAGCAAATATTTAGTGGATGCCTATTTAATGATAAAACCTATTATATGAACTGGCCATGCAGACAAAATTCCCTATAATCATTATGACTATTAACACGTTAAGCGCCAAGCCTGTTTTGTCTTACTTCTGATTTAGCCCACGACATCCGATTTCACCGATATGCTTTCTCTTCAGTCAGTTGTCTACGGTTCGTGTTCCAGTGCAGTTTAAAATTTTTTTCTTTACCCATAAAAGTGACAATGTCAGTAGAAGAAACGTGTGAAAGCGAATCAAGTGAAATTAGTTTTCCTAATAGAAGAATATAATTTTTTAAATTGTATATCGTCAGTCACCAGTGACTGACGCAGTCCGAACGGAAAGTATACTGTCAATCACCGGTGACTGACATGGCGCTTAAGGTGTTAAATAAATAAATTCTATAGTATGTCCAAAGATTATGGAATAAGTGGAACAGCTTAAGAGGGGTTGGGAGGATAGAAAATGAGTTTAGGCACTGCTGGAATTTGAAAAAGGTAGTCAATAACTTTTATCTTATAGGTGACGTTTTAGCAAAGACTTGAAGGACTTGCAGAAGTTCACTGGGTGTATCATTTGAGGAACAACACCTCAGGCAGCTGAAGTAGTCAATGCAAAATCCTTAAACTGAATCAGAGTAGCAGCCATGCAGGGACCAATGACACTGAAGCTAAGAGAAAGTTACAGATGAGATACGAGAAGCAGTGGCTGAGCCAGAACAGAAAGACTGTTATAATGAATTAGAAAGTAATTTAGCTATTTTTTAGAATAGAAATACTTTGAAGAAATACAGATTTAGTTGTCAAACATAAAACAAGACTAAATATATACAAAAGCTAAGTTCTCAGATCTTTATTGAATCGATATTTTAATATTGAGAGATTTGGGAAGAATATATTGACTATTGCTAATTTGCATCTGAGCACCAGTTACATAATAAAATATAAGATATGCTTAATTGAAACATTTTCGTATTTTGGTAGTCTGTAGAAGGATGTGTTTCTGGCAGTATGAAAAACATAAAACAGCCATTTTGATATATTTTCTATTGACGTTCAGAGCATGACTTCACAGTGTATTTTATGTTGCCATAATTTTGTGGTATTGGAGACACTTGTTTTCCATCATTTTTCTGATGTATTATTCCAAAGCTTCTGAAACAGAGAAACTTCAGTCGCTTTCAAAGAAACATAATTCACTTGTTATTAGATTTATTGAGGGAATGAAGCTGCCGATTACACATGTTCAATTTTTTATGTTCTGAGCTATATTGCTATTTAATTTAAATATTTGGAAGATAGACCTGTAAAGCATGGTGTTATAAAATATGTATCCTGTTAATATTTTCTACCAGTTTAATTTGGTAAATGTTAAGAGTTATTTCAATTGTTTTTACTTTTCAAATACAATATTTTTATTAATATTGCAAGTAGTGAAAACATTCAACACAAATTTTCTTCTCTTTACACTTTTTTATAAAAAATACAGAAAAATGGTGTTTTCTGTTAACAGATTTATTTTTCTTCCTGCTACATGAATTTATTTCCCAGAGCCCTCTATTTCAGCAAGAAAATGTCTCAAATTTAATCATGTTTAAAAGTCTTCCTAATATAATATTCCTTAAGTCCTGGGGTAGAAAAGATAATACAAAACTGTATCAAAGATATGTATTGGCATGTTTTAAATCTATCTTTGCCTTCATTTGTCTCAAAGTCAGTGTGTTTATGCTAAAATGTCCTTTATCCTTTAAACAGATGTGCTCAATATCGCTTTCCACACATTTTGGCTGTAAACTATTTACTAAATTTTACTTCTTATTTTTCCTCAGATTTTCAACATTTTCTTCTTCTTTTTTATGTAACCATTTGCCCTCTCCACTGACTTTGGTCTTAGAAAAGTCTGTATGAGAACAACAGGAACATTTTTATGAGTTCTGCCAACTTCATTCTGTGGTCAAGAAGTTATAGATCATGATTTAAAAATGCTGGTAAACAGCTGATGCACCGTTTTTTCAAGATGATGCTAAAAGTTCCATCTAATTTAATGGACAGAACAGTTCTTTACAAGTTATGTTGTAAAAATATTCATTAACATTGATGTAAAGTGCTACTCAAACAGCAAAAAAATGTGTTTGTAAAAGCTTATTAAGAAGATTCAGAGGCTCAAATAAAGCAACATAAGTGTTCAAAAACTTCAGTGAAATTCTATTTGCAAGGGTTTCATCAGAGGTACATTTCAAAAATGAAATTTGTTACAAATATGATATGTTTCTAAGCAACTATTTAGTGTAGTATAAAAAAATGAAAAACATTTTCACTATGAAAATGACATTTGCAAAATGGCCTTCAATTTGCATGGGCTACATAGCTAATAAGAAATTAAAATGGGCTTGCTTAGCCCATGAGTGTGTAGCACAGAATGCTATTTAAAATTATTTCACATGAAGATATTTTCCTTAAGCTGTAGAAATATTGCAGGGTTTTCATTTCTGTAATATATTTGCAATGAACTATGGAGTCCCTGGATAATCTTCCTTTGAAAATGATATTCTGAAATCCTTTTTTTTAAGAACTTAATATGCATATTATTTTTAAAGAATGCACTTTTGTTTCAGTCTTTATCTACATGTTACTACTAATTAAATACATGTAAATATTTTAGGCCAAGTAAATTGAAACAATAACTAATAGTATATAATATATAATACTAAGTGGTACATGTTTTATTACTTGGAGAAAAATTATAATTTTGTTTTTGCTATATTTTAAAATTTTTGTTATGGATAAAAATATATTATTCTTATGAAATTTTTTTTATGTGTTTGGAAAAGCAGGGGGAATGTCTCATGTCAGTTCTGTCTGCTATGTAGATGAGAATCTTCATTTCAAAAGCCAGAAAACACTAAAATTTTCCAATATTGCTAAATAAGTAAGAATCAAACTAGAATAATCTGTCGTAAGGAGGTTATATTTTTAAAAAATCATAGTAAAAAACTCTTCATTGTGCTTATAATTAGGAAAGCCAATATTCTCAATGATAATTTGATGATTAACAACAGTCTCTCTTTATTTCTGCAGGAAATGATGAAGGACACCTTTAAAAATGTTAGATCAGATATCACGTCCTAACGTAAGTGTTTTTCCTTAGAAAATAAGTTTTTCATGAGGGACATAGAAGATCAAATTATAGCTTAGAATATAAAGCCAAATCTCTATCAACAAATTTATATTTTGGAGAAAGTGAAGTCTTTATGTATTCAGTTACCACATTTGTATTTCTAATCACTTCTAATTCTTCAATCCTTTTTTCCAAAGAAATTTATTGTACTTTGTTTATTTAGTTTTCTCATTTAAACTTTTTGCAATTGAAAGTTAGTAAATAAAAAGGTTACTCAAGATGTCATTAAGGTGGATTTGTGTTTTCTACAGTTTTTAGGTCATTTAATTTTAGGTAAGGTCATATTAAGTTCATTTTATTTTTAAGTAAATACAAACCAATTCATATTTTTAAAACTCTATATTAAATTAGTGTTTGAGCATTGAATTAAAGAAAAATAAAATGTCAGGTTAGTTCTTTCTAAACTGAAGATAGTTTCTCTCATGCAAGAACATAAAATATGAAGTGATGTTAAGAATGATAATAAAAGGAATATTAAAAAAATGACTCTGAGGACACCACTCGGAGGGGATTTTCTTAGTGTTCTCACTTCAAAAGATAGTCTATGGTCTTACTTCTGTGCTAGTGTTTCCAGTAAATGTGCCATTATTGTAAATATTACACACATACTAAAAAATCTTATCTGATTAATATTAGCAGAAGACAATGTATCAAAAAGAAAACACAAAGGGAGTTTGAGAGAATTGTGCCTTTCTCAGGTTTAAACAAAACACCCACAAGAATAACAACAGCTACAAATCTCACTGTCTATTCCTTTAAGGCGTGAATAACAAAGGGGAGAATGTCTTCAAAGTTGTACTCTATTACAAAGAGCCTCTTTACCACTAATTCTCTGCCTTTATCCTGTATTGTGCTCAGGTCTGTGCTTGAGCTCATATCCTATTAACCTGACGTTAAAACTACATGGTTTTTAATATAGTCCTTTTAATAAAAGATATTGCCTTATCTGTTAAGGCTGCATAACAAAATACTGCAGACTGTGTGTCTTAACAGAAATTTATTTTTTTCCCAGTTCTAGAGGCCGAAAATCTATTATCAAGGGTCCCCCAGGGTTCATTTTCTGATAAGAGCTCTTTTCCTGGCATGCAGATGGCCACTTTCACTGGGGGTTAAGACTTCAACATATAAATTGTGGAGGAACACAATTCAGTCCACATGTCACCCAATTTAATATCACTAAGAAACAATCTTTACGTAAATTCTCCAGTATATCTTATTTTGTCTTATTTTTCACTTATAATATTATTTCAGCAAATATTTACGTACATACCATGTGCTTAATGACACTGTTCTTGAAACTGATACTCTAGTATTATTTCTGGCTAAGAACATGTGTTTTGGTGTCCGACGAACATGGGTTTTCATACATATTCCAGGTGCATGAGTGTGGGCAAGTTGTTTCATCTAGGTAAGCCTGTTTCCCCACTGCAAAATGGAGAGTGGTAATAGTATGATCAGGTAATTAAGTTCACAAACTTGCCACCATGCACTTACACAGTGGAAAGTTCGCAAACTTAGTTGTCCGTATAGAATTATCAAGAGAATATATTTACAGAACTATCAAGAGAATTCAGCGTGATCAAGCCCTGAATGTGATCAGCATGGTTTCCAGCAGAGAACCCACTGAATCACTATTAACATTCATCACTGTCATTTTCAAGATCACTTGTGAGGCTGGCATGCATTTCACTGTGTCATGTTTACCTAAGTATTAACCACTGTGCATATATATGTGTGGTTGTGTGTGTATATATATAATATGTATCCATATGTGTATATATATGGAAAAATATTGCCATATATATTTTAATCATCTTCTCAGACCAGTATTAAGAATTACAGTATCAAAATGTTTAAGAGTGATATTTATTTCATCATTTCCTGTTCAATGGTATTTTGCTTAAAACATTGAAAGGAAATTATAATCAATTTTTATTTTTGTCTTTTTTTTTTTAGCTGAGCCATCCAGCCACCTGTTGGCAGCTCAGCAGCTTCTCAGCTCAGGCCGGGACTCGAACTTCTGTTGCTCAGAGCTCAAACTCTTGAGCGAGCTCTTAACCAACTGAGCCACTCGGCCAGCCCTATTTTTGCCTTTATAACATCTTATACTGGTGTCTTTAACAAGCATTAGGGAATTATTCCTCGTATGCAGTCCGCCATGTGACTGTTTGCTCTCATTTCCCTCCACACTATAAGGCTTGGTGGAGAAGACACGGACCCGTCCTTTGCACAACCTAACTCTTAGTCACCTCTCAGTATGGTCAGCTCATTTTTACTCTCCCTTTATTGAACTTATTAATTAACTAACAGATTATGGGTTCCTCCACTGAGTCTGCTCCACGTTTTCTACAAAGCTCCTTGGTAGTAAGTGTAAAAAAAAAAAAAAAAAGCCAACACAACGAAGAATAGAAGTTGAGACTCACTGCACCATCTCTGGGTGCACTGTTCCTAGTTAGAATTCAACACTATATTTGCTTCCCTGGAGCTGCATTACTGACTACGGCTAGTTTGTTATCTAGTATGACACATATCTGTGTATCTGCCACACTTGCACATCTTGTGTTTTTTCATTTAAAAAAATATTTCCTTCTCCAGTTATATTACCTTCATCTTATCTTCAATGCATTTTGTTCTGTGTATCTTTACATTCTTGGAGGTCAAATTGTTAGCATATCCTCTTAGTTTTAAGCCACTTCCATTTTCCCTTTTGCTGTTTAAAACTATCTGAAGAGTTAATAAGCACATTTGATATTCTATCATCTCGATTTTAGAATTTCTTCTATGATATTAAATGATTCACAACTTAACCCTGATCACACATTTGTAGTAAGAACTCAATTAATGCAATGACCATTCTAGTTGTCTTTAATTAACTAGAGCCTGGAATTTGAACTCATGACCTTACTGAAAGACTTCATAAAATTTTTCAGCTCCACACTATGTAACAAATTAAATCCAATGTACTTTTTTAAATATTTGTCCTTATTTGTTATTTGATCCTACTATTTTTTTTAGGTTTAGTTGTCACTGGTTATAACCTGTGAAGACTAGACTGGCATGCTTCTAGGGAAAGGGGAGAAAACTAGAATAGATGGAACCAGGGGTTTCTTTTATTCAATCATTGATTCATCCATCCACTCAATATAGATCTACTATGGGCCAGATGTTTTATAGGTGTTGGAGACACAAGAATGTGATGGCATTGAGGCACTTTGCTTTGGAAATAAATAATTACAAATGCAATTGGGTTATAATGTGGAGAAGGTAACCAGAAAAGTCCGCCTTGGGATATTAATTATGAATAGAAGTTAATTGGAGTGGAGAAGAGTTCAAGAGAGTATAGAAAGAGGGGATGTACTGGACAAAGGATTAGAGAAAATAACAGAAAATAGCCCCTTTGTAGAACTGAAGGGATTTTGAATGTACAATGGAAGTGTCAGGAGGTGGTATAGGAAAGGTCAGTTCATGAAATGCTTTATGAGCTGAAATAAGAATTTGGATTGTTAAATAAAAGCATCTGCATGGATTTTTGTTCCATGCTGAGATTGGTAGTACAAAAAGAAAAACTTGTTTGCTGGGGGATGGTGTTCAGTTGGATCAAGTTGAAATAAAGATGTGACATTGTTTCAACTGGAAGTGCCAAGTACTTCATTTATTATAAAATGTGTGTACATACTCTAGATTAGAGATAAAATTTGGGACTCATTGCATAAAGATGGTAATAAAAGCCATGCTAGTGGAGGAGGTGTCATCCTGAGTGTGTATGAACTTTTTCTGTCATGTCAAAGTCCTTCTGGGGTTTGAACTCATTATACTTCTTTATTTTATTACCCATTGGACATGGCCACACTTTGGACACTGTGATACACCATTGGATGCCCATCATGGAAGGATGTGTTTTCCTGCTTGTTTGTGAACTGTCTAGATACAGTTGTCAGCCCTTAAGGGGTTGCTTCAGCTGCAAAGAGCTACGTCTCCCAAGGTCTCAGACCTTCCTAGCGTTGCCCACAGCCAGTAACTGATCAGTATAGGAGTATAAAGCCCAAACCGCTT
Source organism: Hipposideros armiger (assembly GCF_001890085.2). Taxonomy (NCBI): domain Eukaryota; kingdom Metazoa; phylum Chordata; class Mammalia; order Chiroptera; family Hipposideridae; genus Hipposideros; species Hipposideros armiger. The sequence goes on along the minus strand of NW_017731994.1, from coordinate 812,603 downwards.
CAACCCACCATGGGACTATTTTTCAGAGCAGCTCTAGCTCCACAAATCTGAGGAGACTGATGCAGGCTATTACGAGAACCCCATCTCAGTTCATCTTCTCCCTCTATTCAATCCTGTTTTCTTCCCCAGCGTTCTACTGTGAATGATCCAGAAGACACTGGTATTGAATATCTTCCATGCTGAACTGCATTTCAGTGTCTGTGTCTGGGAACTCAACCTGTGAGAGCCACTATTCACCAAAGTTTCTGACGCTCCATGACAGCATTTCAGATGCGACCATTATGTACAAATGTCAACCAGCAAAGCAAAGAAAAAAAAAAGAGTTTGATTTTCCTTATATAGTTCAGTAACTGTAATATTCACGCATGGTTATAGGCCAGTGTTCAGAACTCAGTTTCAAAACTGCACCTATCTGAAAACTAGATTCAAAAAGCTAATTTGTATTTTGATTGGCTACGTGCCCAGATAGAATAGCCTCTGTAACATCTTCTGTCTTTCCTTCTTTCATTATGAGAAGTGACCTTAAGCCCTGGTTAGTTATCAAAGCAATATCTGTGAATTTAAGTCATGAATCTAAAGGGTAGATTAAAAATGAGGAGGGTATTTATTTAAACCATGGATCAGTCCTCTTATTTTACACACACACACACACACACACACACACACACACACACACAAAGTCCTATTTGGTTAAGAATTTCCTGATATTGAGGGCTATTTTTTTTTCGCTTGTTTGGAAAATAAATTATTTAGCTGGGTACAAATTAGTTTTTACAAATTGCATTAATAAGTTCTATTCAATATACTTTTATTTATTATATTCTATATATCAGGTGCTATCCCAGGTTCTACAATACATGAAAAAGATTTACTTGAAAGATATTAGAACACAATTCACTTTCAACTCTTGTGTTTGCGATTGTCATAAAGGGAAACAATATCTTTCTCAGGATATTTATTACTATGCATGCTTATTTCTTACAACTAAGCTGTGCTCTGTCCCACATGTGGCAAAAATTCCAGTTGAAGAGATATGATATAAACATACGAAGTTACCTAACAAAGATGACAGCACATAATGGCCCAGTTAGTGGTGCATAGACACTGAGCCCATGTCTTGATTAGAAACTTGTGAAGACCTGAATTCCCATACTTGTCATGCCACCATAAGCCCATGGAAAAATACGTCCAGGTCTCCATTTGCCAAAGCATGATTGTCCATTCTCATTTGAAATTAAAGTTCATTCTCATTTAAAATTAAAGTTCAGCATATGCCAGCTGCTCTTACTGCTCTGTGATTTGTGATTTTAACAAAATATTTTAAAATGTATTTATATTTTCTATCAATGCTGTCTGACAGATACCATGATGTCAACACCATTAATCCAGACTGTCATGTCACACATACATATAATAAATCCAGTCACCAGCTATATATATATATATATATAGATAGATAGATAGATAGATATAGATATAGATATAGATATAGATATAGATATAGATATAGATATAGATATAGATAATCTTCTCTCTAACAATTACTCAGGATCCTCAATAACTTTTTTCAAACAGTATTTTCATTGCGTTTTAGATCCACCTTGTTCTTGAATTTGAATTGATCTCTTGATACTGTGCTTTAATCATTGTATGTTTACTCTTCTGTCCATGGGCAAACACTTGCTTGGCATTGTCCCTGACAGGGTAGGGCTATGGCGTGCAGATACCCACACAGCTGTCAGTTCTTAGGGAGTCATGAGGAAGGAAGTTGACAGCTCTTAGTGTTGGAGCTCAGCCTATGTTTTCTAAGGATTCATAGACGTTTGATTTTCTAACACTAAACTATTAATGGTTTTCCTGATAATGTCCTTTCAATAGACTGGATAAAGGGAAAAACACATTAAATAGCATGTTATAAATTACTGTATGCCTTGCATGGTGTTAGGCTGAATATTGAACCCTCCCAAAGATATTCACATCCTAATCTGTGGAACTTGTGGCAAAAAAAAACCAAAAAAAAACAACAACAACAAAAATGATTTGCAAATGAGATTAAGTTAAGAATCCTGAGATAAGAAAATTATCTTATCTCAGATCAGATGGGCCTAAATACCATCCCATGCATCCTTATAAAAGAGATATTTGCCAGAAACTACAGAAGCCAGAAGAAGTTTTGCCCCTGACTTTGAAGATAGAGGACGGGTCCATGAGTCAAAAAAAAAATACAGCTCTGGAAGCTGAACGGGTGAAAAAACAAATTTTCTTCTAGTGTCTCCACGAGAGCGTGGTCCTGTGGTTATCCGGATCTCAGCCTAGTGAAACTGGTTTTAGACTTCTGACTTCCAAAACTGTTAGAAAATAAGTTTATATTGTATTCAGCCATGAAGTTTGTGGTAGTCGGTTACAGCAGCCATAAGAAACTATAAAAGTTGCATACTATATCATAACTGACCACTATGAACTTTGTCCTTGTGGGTCATAGTATTTTGAGAATAGATGGTTATTTTAGTTTTAAATGAATCCAATTTTTATTTTTGTTGTTGTCCATTGCCTTAGTTTTTCAGATGAAACTCAGCTGAAACTTAGATAAAAATTATCTATGTACTCCAGACCTCTGTCCAGTATATAGAATAATTCTCCATTGAAGCAATAACAAAATAATCATGATTGCACAAGAACAATGGATCTGTGATTCCAGCACAAATCAGGTGACTTCCCCTTGATTCCTGCACTGTGATTCATGTATATGATGTGTGTCTCGATATTCCCAGAGCTCTTTAGATTTCACAAATGTGTTTTGCTAAAACACTACAGTAAGTCTAGACTCATTAAAAATTAAAAAAAATCTTGGACTGACATTTCCCTCGTACTTTTATGGAATCCCCAACTCATAAAGAAATTAGATGTTACACTGAGCAAACTTCAGCTATTTTTTCTCTCATTTTTCATGATTTTCATATTTTATTTCCCCACTAGAGTTGTGTAGCATATTTTAGACAATAAGCAGGTGGAAAATAGATTCACAAATGGAGGATTAAAATAAGTAGAACTATAACAATTAGGAAAATTAAATGAGTTTTTAAAAGTTAATTTGTGACACATGGAACTTTCAGTATGCAATAGAGTAAAAGGTGAGGCCAGTATGGACACTGAAACACTAATTAATGAGAAATCATTTAGTGATTGACTTTACTGCCTTCTCTGAGTTCCAATGTAGATTATGGTGACCACTATTAAAAATCTTTTTCCCGTTAACATTTTATCATGACAGAAATCCTTTACGGAATGGATTTGAAAATCTGTTCAGCCTTTCTTAGGTTTTACCATTGACTGACTACTTAATGCAACAAAGGAATATCTAATGATTATATTATGATAGTGACATATGAGCCTTACGTTTTAATTTAAAAAAATTGAAGTGATTAAAAATTATATTCTTATCTGAAACTGCTTTAGATACAAAACTGACCAATAGATGCCACAGCCTTTATTAAAAATGGTTATCTTAGTGGTGCGTTGGTTAAGAGCTGGCTTGGGATGCCAGAGGGCCCCAGTTCGGATCCCACAGATGAGGGACAGGCACACTGCCCTCCACAGCTATGATGCTGAATAACAGCTCAACTTGGAGCTGGGCTGCCCTGAGTCACCTGCGATGGCGTAGGCTGCAACCCCTGCTGCAGTGGGTTGCCATGGGCTACCGTGTGTAGCCAGCAGCCGCAGTGAGCGGCTGTCCAGAAGCCGTTGACTGATCTGCCTCACCCGGGGAAGAGCACAATGATGGTGCCAACTTGGGCCAGTGAAGCAACGTCCTCCACAACTAGACTGAAGAACAAAAGGACAGCAACTTGTCTGTTCCCCTTCCCCCAATTCACCAGCACTATTCCCATCCCCCAATTCCCCAATAAAAATCTTTAAAAAAAAAGAAAAATGGTTATCTTCTTATTCCTCTAATATACCTCCTTACGTGTCTATGCCATTTTTTCATCTCAATATTCTGCCCTCACTTCGTATTCTCAACAGGTTAATTTATCATCTACCTTTCTGAAGCCATCCAGCTCAAAATGTTTTAGATCCCTATCCCACGTTTCCTACTGAGCCTTCCTGTATTTGCTAGTTTGCTTATGGTCTCTGATGGCATAATGGAGTTTTCTGATCTCAATCGCTTATGTCTCAAGGAATACAGTTCATTCACCATCACTACCCCACTTCTGGGTTTTTCTCCATTAATTCTTTACCTCTTTTTCTAAATATGTTCCAGTTTTGTCCTATGCTAAAAGTAATTTTTTTTTCTTTTTTTCTGACCAACTCTTTTAAACTCTCTTGATCAGTTTCTTTTCTTTCTCTGAAAAACCCTTTGAAAGTGTAGGCTACCTTGTCACTTTCACTGTCTCATCATCCACTCACTACTCAAACCCTTGAAATTGGGTTCCTGTTGGGATCATTTCTCATCATTCCTTGACTGCCTCTTCTTTCTGAGTTGCCTTTTCCTTTGTGCCATGTAAAACTATATCTCTGAGATTAAGTTAAATAATATATAAGGTTAAAAAAGGTAATCTATGTGACAAGAATTATAGCTATAAGCTACAAAATTAATATAAAAGTAGTAAATTATTGTAGCATATTATATTTGTAATAACAACTATTGTTAATAATATTATTATTATTTCCACTCTCAGTTTAAATGTGTCTTCTGGTAGATGAATTACAAATGTCTATTCTGATTTTTGTGCTAAGATTTAGTCTCATATGTTATTTTTCTTTTCAGATGTATTTCCATTTGGATAGTACATCTTTTGATATCTCAAACATAGCAAAACTTTCATGCATCTCCATTTCTTAGGGAAAAAATCATGAAACAGCATTTGCTTTCTCTGCCTTCTCTATTTCCACAAACAGAAACCCTCCCAGAGGCAAACCTGAAATGTTGGCATTTCCTTGGACTTAAAAGCAAGAACCCTTGACCCAAGCTGCAGGAGGTTGAATCCTGGGTTTGCTAGTAATTTTTTTGTGACCCTAAGAAATTTATTTATTCTATTTATTCCATAGTTTTTTGGGTTATTTTTTTCTCAAAAGTCAGGTTAATAATAAAAATTTATCTCACATGGTTGTTCTGTGGATTAAATGTGTTAAAATACATATATAAAAGTTAAGAAAATGGATAGTATATGCAAGCATTACATATGAGTTCATTAGTATTACTCTTTCCTTATTTAATCAGTAACAATTCTGAAAATTTTCATTAGAAGGTTTTATGTTCTTACAAAAATAAAACTAAATTTAATTAAAAAAAACTGAATCTGGTCTCAATTCCAATTCTTCTGGATTTTTTTGCAAATCACTTAAAATATATTATGTATAAAATGTTAAAAATGAAAATAAAAATAAAAGACTACCTGTGCTTATTTCATTTCTCTTTTAAGTTTCAAATAAAATATTTTATATTAAAGTGTATATGTATTTTAATATTATATTTTGCACTTATCTTATTTTTTTTAATATTGTTCTTAACCTATTTTTAAGGCTTATTACCCCATTGATTTAAGGCAAGAGACTGTGAAATAATACTACCTGGTTTGGGGCCTCAGCTCCATCACCCAAGATTAAGCAACTGCAGGTGAATTAATTTACCTGAGCTTCAGTTTCCTGTTCTATAAAATGTTGCCAGTAATGGTATCTCTCCTATAGGGTTGTCAGAAGGATTAATGAGTTAGTCAAACACTTGTAACAGTGTCGAGCATAGAGTAAATGTGAAGTGTGATTTTTTTTATTGTAATTAACACACTCCCATGTTTCTTCTAATTCATTTTCAGTACATGCTAAATAGAGTTTTGTTTAATCAATAAAATGTGCCGAAAAGAAATCAAATTAGGTCTGGATGAAATTTCTACATTTTAAATTTGTTTCTTTTATAATGAATTTGTTAGAATCACATGTATGATTTGATTTTATGCTTTAATATATATACAGCACATTCAAAGCTTTTCCAATGAGATCAGTGTTGATGTATTTAATTCGTATCAATTCTATATTGATGACTGCTCTCAACATTATCAATGTTTTTAAGAGTCCCTCTTTTAAAGGGGAACATAAAGCATAAAGGGGAACACAAAACATGGAAATAATGTAGGACAAACTCATAATAATTATTTTAAATATAAAAGTCAATTGCTTCAGTCTAACTGAAATCATTTCATAGGAACCAAGCAATTGATTGTTTTAGCAGTATTATTTTTCTGTGTTTTGGAAGAATATTACATGAATTATCGATAGTTAAGTATGCTAGAAATATGTAATATGTTTGACATAAATGATAGAAAAAGTAGTTTTTAAATTGAAATATTGTTTTAATGAATTATTCAATTTTTATTTGCTATCTAATTGTCTCTAAACCATACTGTTTTGTTTTTATTTTACAAGCTTATTAATTGTTATATATTACTTAAATTATATCTTATGTATCGTGAATCAGTCATAAAAATTATTGTTTAGGTCATTCTGTATCATTCTTATACAGAATAATGAAATAATTAATATAATTGTTTTCTAATCTTTGCTTAGTATGAAAAATTCCAATCATTTTTTTTAATTCAAAAAATTTCTTGTTCTAATTTCTATCAAATATTTTCTCTGTGTGGAGTTAAAAACATTGGTACAACATACTTTCCTGTTACCTTTTGCCCCTGCATTTATTTTCTTCCACACCCAAAATTTTGAAAGGTAATTCGATGTTGTCATTTTTATTTACCACAAAATTGCAAAAGGACAGACCCTGTCAAGAAAACATCTGCTTAACAGACACTTAGTCTTTTGTCTCTTCCCAGACTAAACTATTTTGTTTTACCAATTCGGTTCATGAGTATTCATGCGTATTTAAATATGCAAAGAAGTACAAAGATTTATGTAGTTCAAAAAAACCATGATTACTTAGAAAATTTTTAAAAGATTTGTATGTATGTGTGCTATTGATAATGATTATTTGGTCATGCCAGAATTTATTTTAATGTTGAGATCATTATTATTTTCAATATAGCTTTTTCTTAACAAATATCCCCAGCAAGGCAGAAAACATTATTTGTTTTTTCTACGTTAAAAATAATGATGTATTCCCAGTAAGAATCATGGGTGTTCTTTGGAGAAATGGTTGCTTCCATATTTGAGACAGGCAGAGTAGAGATAAGAATGCAACATGTTATTTCAAAAACAAGGAAATGTTCAAATTCTGACATGTTTGAAAAAGTCAAGAATCTGATTAAAATGTGCTTCCATGGGCCAGATATATATTTTGTATTTTAAAAATACACTTAGAAATAAATTTTTAAAAATGATTGATGGTGATAGATTTTAAACATTTAAATCACAAAAGTTTCCAGGGATTCATAATAATGCTTTAACAAAGAAGGGAGGAGGGTAAAGAGAAAGCTCTTTACTGAACAATGAAAGTTAATATGTAAAGAAAGATAGAATGGGAAAGGTCACTATCTTACCACCACTGATGTAATAATACTCATCAGTGAGTAAAGTGATTGGGTGTAATGCCATTAGAGAACAGGATATTTATTAGATAGTTACAGTTTCTCAAAATATCACCTTACAAATTACTTATTGATTGCAAAAAACCCCCCCAAAAAAGTTACTTTACAATGGAGTAATCTGGTGGACAACACCTTAGGTTTCACCTATAACTTTTCACATATACATATGCATTTTTATACTGTTGATGCTTTGGCATCTGGGGCCTGGCACTGACTAGGGAGGGCCTGCCCATTCCAGGTTTAGCTATTTCCTAGAAATAGCAAATAGCTTTCCAGGAATGCACCATTCACATGTAAACTAATCCAGAGACCAAGCTTCCCCTCCCCCGAACTGCTTTTTCTGTCTCTTATCCTCAAGGTGAACATTCTCCTGCCTTCATCACCCCAGAGCCTCACAACTTGGCACAACCCCTAAACCCCAGAGCCCACAGAAATTATTCAAACTAGCCAATCTAAGCCTGTTTACACTACCTCATTCCTTCCTTTCCCAGGAAACCACAGTGAAGGACCTCACCAGGCTTTCCTCCCATTCGCTCTGTCTCCTTACCGATCCTGGTAATTCTGAGACTTCCCCACGTGGCATGGGCATGACTCCTCATCTTGGGAACTGTGGTTAACAAACTATCTCTTCAGTGATAATTCTCCCTGATCGGTTGCCCTCACCATACTTGAATAATAAATACAACTACATGTTACAGCAATTGGCATATTGAGCAATGTGGTTTGGCCTCAGGCTGGAAGAGCGTGCCCCTGGGCCGCTCTCAGGTTAGGCTGAGACATAGAGTTAGGTGGCTTTTGGAGTTAGATTGGCTTTTTCGATTGGGTTGTAATTTTACATTTTGGGGAATAACTATTGTAGAATGTTAATCCTTTTTCTTATGGATAGAGCCCAGCACAGTGCAACCAACATGGTGTGTTATATGAAATTAGATAATACCACAAACTATAGATTATTACTACATCAAATAAAAAAAAAACTAACATTGATTTACAAAACACAGTCAATACAGTAATTTATAAACTAAGTGTAAGCATGATTAACAATTCCTTTAAAAACCATCACTTGAAATGCAAATGCTTAAGATCACAAGTATCAGGCCTGTATGGTTGGTATCTCCATTTGACAGTTGAAACACACTGAGACCCAGAGTTGCTAAGCAACTTGCCCAAGAGAGTAAGTGATGGAGCCAGAATATGTACAATTTGGTCTGCTTTTAATACCTGTTCTCTTAACCATTGTGTCTTACTGTCTGACTGTCAAACCTGTGTTTGCCACGGTCACATATAATAAAGAGGTGGTTGCTATCCTCTGGGAAATGTTAACGAACCACATTGAACACTGCATAGCATGTGCTGGATAAATGCGCCGGCAGCAGCTGTGGTCAGCACGTAGGGGAGCCGGAGAGCCGCATGGGCTGGGCTGGCTAGCAAAACAGGAGAGGGGGTTGATAAGCTTTGGATCAGAAGTAATATTTAGAAAGGTGAGAGGAAAGGGTACCCATGGTATTCCATTTAGGGAACCCCAGAAACAAAGATGACAAAATAGGAACTGGAAAGCAGTATTTAGCAGCCAATCAAGATAGAGGTAAGGCTTTTTATGTGTAGAAATCATGGGAGATGGGCTAGGAAATGTAGTTGGGGAGCGGATTATAAATGGTGGGAGGGTATAAATTTGGATGTGATATTGTAGAAAATGGAGAAGTGATGAAAGGGGTAATAGTAAACAAGTGGTATATAGGGAATTAATCTGATAGTTTTTAACTGTCTTTAGGGTAGGTCAACAGGGACGGTCTAGTTCCTGAAAATCATTAATGGTGATTATAACGATCCAAATACAGTGGTAGAAGCAAAAGTTTAAAGGAAACATGGATGCTTTAGAAAAACGTATCAATAGTTCACAGGAACTATTAAACTTTGTGTCAAAGGAAAGTGAGCATTTAAAAAATAAATTCTGGGATTGACTAAATGGATTGATATGATACTATTGAAAAGAAAAGGATTCTCCACCTCTATTGTGAAAAGTGGGCTGATACCACAGTACACATTTATGTTTAAATTGAAGGGAGAAATAGCTAATGGTAATAGAAACAGTATCAAGGAGGGGTTCTGCGTGTTCATCACTGGAGTGTCTGAAAATTCTTCTTTTACATTCCTTCTTTCTCTTTTTCTTATCCTCTCCCTTCCTCCTTTCCCTTCCTTCATTTCCATTTTTCCTCCTCTCTTTTTTGCTACGTCACTATTTTAAAATGTGTTCATTTAAAAAAACCCAAATATTTATTAAATATCTACTCTTTGAATGTTTTTGTTTTCTTTGGGGGTCAGTAGCAGTCTTATGAGTTACTTTAACATGGGGATTAGGTATTTGAATTTCAGATCATGAAGTCAGCATATTCAGTCTGATAAGCTACCACTGCATTTATATAGATGATGAAAATATCAACTTCATTATGAAGATAAATTTGAAATAAATATATGAATTATTTGGTGCAGTAAATAAGCTTACATAATCAAAACTGCCTATAGTCTAAAGTTTATTGCAATCATATATCAAACACTAAAGCACATGTGCATGGGTGCCACGTGTGTATGTGTGGGTGTGTTTGGTGTGTGCAAGGACCCAAAGCCAATTATCTTATTATGAGTCAATTCTTCCTAACAGCTGAGACTTGGGCTTGATGGCAATTTGAACTTATTTCTGCCATTTGGAGTGAGTTTATCCATTTAAACATATTTTCTTGTTAAACCTGTTTTTCCCTTAATTCCCCACTAATCTATGAACCATTAATAACGTTCTTTCGTTCCATTTTTGCATCAATGTTTAATGTTTCTTTCCTATGCTTCTTGAGATTTAATCACTAACATTGTGAAAAACATGTTTCTTCTCACCTTTCTCCAGGGTAAATGTTTTATTGCCTGTTCTAGTGCATGCAAACTTTTCTCATTGTTGCCAAACACATTATAGAAATTAGAATTGTGTCTAGTTCATGTTCCAGGAATTGAATTAGCTTATCAGCTGAATGGTTATTTATTAATTTGCTTTGTGAAGGAAAACTAAAGGATTTATGTGACTGCAAAGTGAATCTAAGAAGGATATATGATTCTGGGGGTGTGTGTTGGGGGAAGGGGGACAAGGATAGATAGGTGGAGCACAGGGCATTTTCAGGCCAGTGAAACTATTCTATATGATACTAATATATGCCATTATGTATTTGCCAAAATCTATAGAATCAGCACAAAGAGTGAATCTTAATGTGAACTATGGACCAGTTAATAATAATGTATCAATATTACTAAATATACCACACTACTGCAAGCCTTTAATAATAGAGGAAACTTGAAAAGGGAGGGAGCGCTGTACTTTCTGCACAATTTTTTTGCAAAACTAAAACTGCCCTAAAAAATAAAGTATATTAATTTAAAAAAAAAAAAAGAATTAGGGGACGGCCGAGTGGCGCGATGGTTAAGAGCTGGCTTGGGACGCCAGAAGGCCCCGGTTCGGATCCCACATATGAGGGCCAGTGACACTGCCCTCTACAGCTAAGATGCTGAACAACAGCTCAACCTGGAGCTGGGCTGCCGTGAGTCGCCGGGGACGGCATAGGCTGCAGCCCCTGCTGCAGTGGGTTGCCATGGGCTACCGTGTGTAGCCAGCAGCCAGCGTGAGCGGCCAGCAGCCGCTGTGAGCGGCCGTCCAGAAGCCGGCGACTGATCTGCCTCGCCCGGGAAGAGCGCAATGATGGTGCCAACTTGGGCCAGTGAAGCAACGTCCTCCACAACTAGACTGAAGAACAAAATGACAGCAACTTGTCTGTTCCCCTTCCCCCAATTCCCCAGCACTGTTCCTATCCCCCCAATTCCCCAATTAAAAAAAAAAAACATTTAAAAAAAAAGGAAAAAAAGAATTACATTTGATCTAAGCTTTTCAATACTACAGAAAATGTTTTTTAATGTGGCTGAGTTTTTTTGTGTGTATGTGATAGTGATATCTTTTTGCTGTTGTTGTTGGCTCAGTAGCTCACACTCTGACATGTCAAGGATTTAGGCTATTCTCTGTTCACCATATCTTGGAACAGATATTTGCAGCATGAAGCAGATAAGGGCCATAGATAACCTTCCAGAACTTTCCATTTCCAGGGTGACCAAGAAACCAGAGAAGATGCCCATGACTTTAGGATTGGTGTGAAAGTAGCAGCAAGAACAATAGAGTCTGTTGTAAATATTTTTTAGGGGACCAGATGGACTCATGTCTTGTTAGGGAGACCACTTCATAGTTGGTGTAGAGGCCTGACCACCACACTGTATATCTGAAGCTGATGTTGACTAATATTGTATGTCAACTATAATAATATATACATATAGTCACGGGATGTGGAGTAGAGTGTGGGAATGGAGTCAATGGAATTGTAATAGATAAGCATGATATCGGGGGGGGAGGGCAGTGGATGGGGGAGGGGGGTTGTTACTTTGTGAGGGGTGAAAAGGATAACTATTGCATTGTTCTGTACACCTGAAACTAAAAATAATAAAAAATAAATTAAAAAAAAAGAACAATACAGCCTGAATAAAGTCAGTAGATAAGAAAGGGGAATGGTTCAATGAACACCTGAATCGTTCTGGGGCTGAAGACAAAAGGAGATGAAGAAAATCTCAGGATTTCCACGCTGAGAGGTTACCTCAGGGCTAAGTGATGCCAACGTCTCTGCATTGGGTAAGAACCCCAGAATAGGTGAGTTAAATTCTTCAACCCCAGTGTGACGGACATTCGAAATAGACATCAAGTTGAATCACTGGTGAAAAATTATACATATATTTATTTTGTACTCGAGTTTGGGTTGACATTCATACCTACAAATTTCAAAAATGAAAATCAATAAGTCATAGGATTGTGTATTTATTTTAACATTGTTTCCACTTTGACATGCTGAGCTACTACTTTTGAAAAGACACTAACCTGGCATTATTTAAGAGTATCTGTAGTTTTATCAAATTTCCTAACTTCTTTTCCATTTAGTTGCTATTTCTCAAAGTAAATGTTTAGCTTCACCTGAAATAAAAACTATTTAAGTAGTCATATTTACTAAGAAAATTGTACTCTCTGGTGTGGTCAGGCTGCGTTAGAGCTGAGACCTGGTTTTACTTTATAATTGCTGTGTGATCTTATTAATTTACCTATTTTACCCTGTTTCCCCTTCTTTAACATGAGAATAAATACATCACTTCACAGAATTTTTCTAAGAACTGTAACTAATAATAATGGTAGTGCTGATCTCAAAATTAGTATTATAACAATAGCAATTATAGAGGTAATGACAGTAATACTAAAGAGAAACCAAAGCACCTAAAATTTTTGAGCAAACATTGTGCTAAGAGGCATTTACATCATAACTTGTATTAGGCATTTTTTTTGGTTTAACTCTTTTAATTTTCACAGCACCTCTGGAGATAGACAATATTTTATAATATATAATTTTACCCCATTACATAAATGAGAAAACTTACGTTCAAAAGATTAAGCCATTTCTTCATGCTACCCAGATGATGCATGTTGGCTATAATTTCCATCCAAAGCTTGCTCTCCCAGCCATCACACATGGTGTAAAAAGGTAAAATTAGTCAGGCAGCAAATGTTAGCTCTTTCTCTGACCTTTACCATGGTTCTTAAACTTTAGAACATCAGAAGTATCAGAAGGACTACTCAAAACATGGATTGCTGGATTCACCTTCAGAGGCTTTGATTAAGTATGACAGGGAGACCCCAGAAATTGTGTTTCTAACAAATTCCCAGGTGACAATGCTGCTGGTCCAGGGTCGCACTTTGAGAGCCACTGTTCTGGGTCAGATATGTGAAGGGAACTTATGAAGGTTATAAACTGTACTTATACAAGGATGTGTAGGTGCTACTTCTACTTAGATAGGGTAGACTATCATCAAAGCTGAGGACATCATTAAAAAAATATTTCCTCATGTCCAAAATTTTATTATCAGAAAGTGATTGCTCTCCAATATTATATCTCTCTTGTTAAAATAAAATTAATATTTTAGAAGGCATAGTATCTATTCATCCAGTTATAACCATTTCAGAGGATACAAACGTAATACAAAATAAATAATACATGGTCCCTGGCTTTAAGGGGCTTAAAATCTAGAGAATGAGACAAAACCTATAAACAGATAATACAACAAAGCTTATGGACCTTATGTAAAAAGACAAATAAGTTCATTCATGGCATAAATGCAGAGTTTAACAATTCTATAATTCTACTTCAGTTGGAGTATGCAGTGGGGTGTTGAAAGTTGAAAAGTAGAAAAGTTAGATAGAGTAGACGAGTTGATGTTTTAGCTAAATGTTGAAATTCAAGAAGGTTTACATTAAACAGATATAGTATAGGACTCAGGTTGGTAAAGTGTGGGATAAAGGGAAAGTCCTACAATAAGTGACTGAAGAGAAAGTCAGGTACCAGGTTAAGAATAGTCTTTATATCCAACTGAAGCATTTGGACTTCATGTTGAACACAATAATGCATTTCCAAGTGCTTTCTTAGCAGGTGAGAAATAGTACCTGCTCTGTGATTTTTAAGAGTAGTCTGGTAAATGGTGAGGGGGGTGGTAGATGAGTGTAAAAGGGATCAAATATATGGTGATGGAAGGAGAACTGACTCTGGGTGGTGAACACACAATACGATATATAAATGATGTATTACAGAATTGTACACCTGAAACCTATGTAACTTTACTAACAATTATCACCCCAATTAACTTTAATTAAAAAAAAGAGTAGTCTGATATATTTTGCAAAATTTACTATGTAGGAGGCAGGTCAAGGTTAGTGAGATTAATTTTATTAATGAAATAATACTGAGAAAAGATGAGTTCCTCAAATAAAGTGGTGTCAATGTATGCATGCAGAGAGAATGAATATAATAGTTAAGAAGTGACATTAATAGGAATTTTGTCGTCAATTGCATTTGACGTGTAGTTAAAGATTAAATAAAGGGTGAGTCAAGCTCTGGCTAAGAAATGATATAGATCAATGATTCTGAAACTTTTGCATATTAGAGAGAGTCATCTGGGAACAACTTTTTTAAAAATCCTGAACCACAGGCCAAATCCTTACAATTCATTCAGGAGTTTTGGTAGCAGCAGTGATCTCCCGATGAGCCCATGTGCAGCCCAGTTGTGCATCCACCATTATTATAGCTAAAAGCACCATTTCCAAGATAGGAAACAGATACATAACGTGGATAAGACTGTGTCAAAAATAATGTATAGAGAAATAATTTTGAAAGTATAAAAAAGGAAATGAGATAACAATAGAACGAATAGCCTAGAGACAATGAGAGATTTTAAGAGGAAGAGTAAAAGTGGAAATACTAAACTTCAGATTTAAGAAGATATGCCTCAGTTTCTGAAACTAAAGGAAAGTAGGTAATAAATGAGTTAGATATAAAAACAGTCTCAGCTAAAATAGCAGGAAGCTGGAATGTCAGGCTACATTCTGTCTTGCAGGAATGAGAGGGCCATTAAAGTAGTGGCTGTTAATTAAGGAAATCCATCAGATTTGCTTTTACCGTCCTTAAGCAGACCACTCACATTTGAAGAAAGACACCAATTCTTACTTCCTTGCTCCCCAGTGTGTCTAAAGATAGATAACACAGAGATCGTCATTCAGTTGCCCAAATACGAAGAGGTTGTGAAACAGTTTTAATTTTTATTGGAACTTTTTAATAACTTTCACAGATGATTCTGACTTACAATGCTGCTTCAGAACCACAGCGTTTAAGGACTATAAACAGGGGAAGAAGAATAGCTCCTTCTCTTCTTTGTCTACTTTGATGCTCATGCTAATGGATCCAGGGCACAAAATAGAGAAATAAATTAATTTCATTGTTAAATATCTCTTCATAAAATTTTTAATGATTATTAAAGATGAAAGTTATTTTTTGTTAAATCTTGGCTGATTTCATAAGGTTCAGATGTACTGAAGTGTTCTACGTAAGCTGCACATTAATGCATGTGTGTTCTAACTTTTAGGCTGCATCACAAATTTAGCATTTTAAAACAACACATTTGTATTATCCCACAGTTTCTATCAACCAGAAATGCTGCTACAGATGAACTGGATTCCGTAAGGTATGTATATATTAGAAAATATATCTAAGGCAAAACTAAATATATATTTATATATTTATATAATTATATATTTATATATACATTTTTTAAAAGTATACACATGACTTGTAGTCATCTTTTATCGGTATATATTGAGTATTACAATTTTAATACAGTTTTTTTCCTTTCTTAAAATGTGTGTACATTTTTTTGGCATTTGTATGTGTGTATGTGTGTGTGTGTGTGTGTGTGTATAAAGCACACACACATATATATACATATGTGCATATTTTTACATATCTATTTTTCAATGCCTGAAAGCACTGAGATGGAAATGTTATCTTCTTGTTAAATAGATATTTCTATGTTGAACTGTTGACTATCACAGATTTGCATTAAACATACAAAAATTCAAAGCAAGGTATATAATGATGCCAGACATTGAGGGTTTGCTACAGTAAGTTTAATGGCTCGATCTCAAACTCCCTGAAGGGGAATCAAGTGTTTCTACCTCTCCAAGTCTTTCCAAGGATGACCATTTTGGGAGAATGACCACATTCACAGGCATACCAGGCAGCCAACAGTTCATGTGCTATAGCCCATCAAACACATTGCATCACTTCACAATGAGACAAAGTCCACAGCAGAAGCTGACAAATTCCCTCTCAAGCTTCAGGATGGACAATAGTTAAAACGAGAATTAAATGATCCTGGGTCTTATGAGTGTTTTGCATCAGTGGAAATAGTGTGTTGCTAACATTAACTCTCATTGGAGGGGCTATATCTGCAAAACGATAACAGTCAATTTAAAGCTGTGTTTGCCTTCTCCTAGAAGCACATCTTTTATGTTGTTTCTATAATTATAATTTTGTGGATTAGGATTTCCGCTCAGCTCCACCATACAACTGTGTGGATCCTACTTTTGAACAGTATTCCAATATTTATATGAAGCATTAATGTGAATTATTCCTCTGTTACTATGATTCGTATTCAATGATCTTTTTTTTGTTCTACGTAGAGAAGCATATGTAACAAAAAATAATAGAAAACATATATATATATATATATATATATATATATATATATATGGTGTTTTGAGCATAATTTTATCAGGAATTTCTGTTGTTGTTTCTTTGTATTCTGATGTTATTCTTTACCTTTTCAGGACTGGCTACACAAAAAGTACTCCTAATTTATCCATATAATTTTGTGGGGTTCATCTTCTCCCACCTCACCTTTCTCACTCTTCTGTGTCCCCATTCTCATATATAACTAAGATAACCATGTAACATGTTTTAAAATGTTTAAAATATGTACATGAATTGACCGGAATTTTTCCAAACCTTGATACCAATTTTTTGAGCTCCTACTTTAAGTCTTTCAGTGTTTTATACAGGAGAATTCATATTCTCAATTCATAAGCATGAGTTTAAAAGAAGTGCCTGGCTCCTGATTAGCTATTATGTTTGAAATATTTTTCCTTTAATACACAGGTTAGAACACATATAAATCCTGATAATATGTTTAATAAGATAGATTTAAAATATTGATTCACTAAACATACATGCAAATTGCTTCATGGATTACTTACTTATCATCGTGTACAAAGTGCCTGACTCAGAGCTTGAACGTTGTTCACCTTATCATCATATACAGAATGGTTTCATATTACTGTAAATAAGATTTTACATGAGCTCTATTTACAATAGCCTCTCAGTGTCATAGAGGCCATAATAAAGAATAGAACCCATTGGCTCCTTTATTCTGTCATTTATTAATGTATATGAGTGGAGTGTTCCTGTGTGCCAGCCACAGTGCAGAGCATTAATCAGACATGTACATTAAATGCTAAAGAGATGCAATAAAAAACCAGGCATTGAAAATACAAGTTTCACTATATCATTCTCATTATGTTAATGCTTATGCCTGCTTTCTATTTGCTTTTATAATGGAAGCAGCCAATTCCTGCTTCAGGTCCCCCTGTATCTCTCCAGCTCCATCTGCCTCAGTGGTCAAGCGTCATATTATAGGACCCAGACCTTCTATTCATGGTTATGGTGATGCAATCAACAAGTTGATACATCACCAAAGCATTCAATTTACAGGCACCTACAGTTTATACAAAATGTGCAATAAAGATGGTAATATGTAAGGACAATTTCTTTCACAGAAATTTGAACTAAGACTATGTGAAGACTTTGAGTGGTGTAGGAGTTCCTGAAAGGTCATTAGATTGAGTTTGGCTAGAGAAGCTATAATGGGCCATGTTTCCCTGCATTTGGAATAGTGTGTTATTTCTTATTTGTACTTGAGTTACATTGGGTATTTTGAAGACCAAAATAGGTAAGGTGTGGCTAGTTGGCATGGGAATCTGTTAAGCAAGAGAATCCTCTCTGACGACATCATTATCAACATTTTTCCACAGATGGAAAAACTTTATTATACTGGTGAATGTAGATTTACTTTGGGGAGAAGATCAATTGCCAAAATACTCTAACCTGCTGATACTTACTCTGTGGGTAATTCCTACCAGGAGTGCACGGAGACTCTTTCTACCATACCATTTCTAGACATGAGTATAAAGCATACCACGCATAAGAAAGAAATGACAGAAGATATTATTTGCCATGTGATTAAGTAGTTGATCAAATTCATTTAAATTAACAAAAGGTTGGTTGTTTTAGAATGAGAGCCAGAAATTTCAGTGATGTATTTTGGAGCGCGGGGTATGTAGTCAAAACCATTGTAGTGAATTTAGTTTTGCACAGATGGTCGTAACAATATCTCCATTTTCTGTGTTTTTTCCCTCCTACATTGTGACCTATTATAGAGTCTACGCTTTCTCCCCTTGAATCTGAATGGTTCTCTGTGACTGCCTCAGCATATTATATAAAAGTGTCAAGCATAGCCACCATCGTCTTTTGTGATGCTTGTCCTTGAAAAAGCAGAGAGACTCCATGGAAAGGTTGAGTGCATGAGTCTCAGCTGACAGCATAGAGGAAGTTCCAGCAGGAGTCAGCACTAAACGTCCGCACATGTGAGGTAACCATTTTGAAAGATCCTGACGGATCTTCAGCTGACTGGAATTGACAAGCTCTCTGCGGAATGCTTCCCAAGACTCGCCCGAACTACGCAACATGAACAAAATAAATGACTGTTGTTCTCTGGTCCACGATTTTGTGAGTTTATTTTTAATGCAGCAATGATACAACCAGAAACTAATATTTTGCATTGTCCTTCATCTTTTTTTATTCCTTTTATAAATGAGGTTTACTATTGCAGTTTTTCTGCTCTTATCCCATTATTGTACTTAAGCTATGTCAATAGTGGCTATGTTTACTATTTATTCTATATGGTACACAAGCATGAGAAATGATATCAGCATGGGGTTGTTCCTTAACTAAGAAATTAATGATCAGAGCTTTGAAATTCTGCATTCTAAGACTGACAGGACCCTTTAAAGGGGCTTCCTGTCCTTACCTCTGGACCTAGCAAAACATTGTGTTTCTGATCAGACTTTTTGTGAGGTAGGAATGAGGGTGATATTGGTGATTCTATGTGATGGTTAGATCACATGTAGCAAACACCTTTATAACTGATACTGTATCAGATAAGATTAAAGGATGACATGTTTTGAATTCGTGCTCATGTCATCCATACTTTGATCATAGCCCATGTTCCCTAGCCAGCATCGATTTATACCATGTAGCTATAGATCCAGAGCAAGCAATGAAGGGTAAGGAATCCAGGAGCTTCCTTTTGACTTATATAGACTTTGTCACATAGTTTATACCAAGATTAGCTGGAATATTCAGATTACCTTTCCAAAATGTGTACTGGAGGCATGCATAATTTGTCATTTGTGCAGGAAGCGTTAGCCCTGGAAAAGGACAAATTGAGTTTTATGAATGTAAAAGTTATGGGGATACTATGAAGAGAAAGAAACACTTTGAAAACAATTAAGGGCTAGTTAGAGAGGTTTAGAATGGAAATGGCTCATAGAGAGGGAGGGAGGAAAAATAGGCACAAATTCATGTTGTTAAGCTCACAGCAAGACTTGAATCTAGATGAACTATAATGCTCATCTCCATGAGGGCTAACTCTCTGTGAATTATGTCTTCAAATCCCCATGAGAAATACCTCTTTCTAATTATATCATCTGTATTCTTATAACACTCATTCCTGTCACCATTGACCTCATTGTCTTGCAATCAGAAAAGCCAAAGAGAAACAAGAGTATACTATGGCAAATGGGTTCAAAAAAGAGACTGTGAATAATAAGGGGCAGGTAAACCTCTTTAGGATAATGTCCTTGAAATGACAGTATCCTAAAATGACAGTAAAAGTGAATGTGTCCAATGGTGGAGGAAGACATTCAAGAGAAAAAATAGTACAGATAAAATTATGAAGCATTCAATTTTAGAGATCTACAACTGTTTTAGAGTAGCTACTGTAGGAAGTCCTAAACAGGACATAGTAAAAGAGAGATTGGAGGTAGAAGAAGAAGCCTTATGATAAATGCACATGTATATCTCATTTTACAAAGTTCATATTAGATAATGCAGGTAATAAAATGTTACACAAGATTTTATGCAGAACATGGCATTGTTAGATTTGCATTTTAGAAGAAACATTTCAAGAAAAGGATTAAAAGCAGGGAGTATGTGTACTTATACATAGCTGGTAAGATTAACTCAGGTAATACAAGATTCTGGTATGCAGAGCAGACACAAAATATATTACGACCTTTTATAATCAACTAAATCTGACTACTGATCAGATATGAAGAGTATAGGTAATAGAGTTTAAAAAGATTCCAAATTAATGACTTTCCTGGTAACTGAGAAAACATTCACATTGGGAGGGGTTGCATGAGCAACGTAGATTCAGTCTTGCCTTGGTCACACCTGGTCACCGGCACTTTTTATCTAGTTTCTCAGACCAAAAGTCTTGGACACATCTTTGATTTTTATTTCTCTGTTATAAAATTACAGAATAGCTGATATTATTATATTATTCCACATTTAACCATTTCTTGTCACCTTCAACAAAATATCTGCATCCTCAAAAATGTTACCAACTGCAAATGGAAAAATTGATGTGTGTATTAATGTTCTACACTTCACTATTGAATCAATATGGTTGGAGCTTGTTGAGTGAGAAGACTCATGGAAAATGTTAACCATATAGTTAAGACGGAGATTGACTTCACTTTGCAGGCTATGTTAAATCATTGGAAATATATTGTATTTTACATGTGAAAAGAAGACACTGGGGTCATTTATGTATCTGTTGATGTTTATAAACAAATACTGCTGCCTGGACCACTGAATGTAAGGTGGCAAGGACAGAAATAGAAAGCTATTGCTGCAATGTTAAGTAAAACTGGTTGGATTTCCTTTCTTTGTCAAATCAAATTTGTTCCCAGATCAATGCATTATTTTTGTTGTTTCCTTTAGCTTAATAGTCTTTGCCCCCGATTTTCATATGGTTTATCAATAAGATTAAAAGACCCGCCACCACCTCAGACAGCCCTTTTTTCAACAACTTATCCAAGTAGCTTTGCCTCTTATCATTCACTGACCAATAATTCTGTTTGTTTTTCCAATGCACAGAGTGTCTCTGAATTATATTATTGATTTGTTTATATTCTGTATTCTCTCCTTAGAATGTAAGGCACATGAGGATAAGAAATGCATTTTTCTTGTTGATACTGTGCTTTCCATGTCAACCATAATACTTAGAGTGAAATATCTATACAATACATGCTGGTGACTAGATTGACAAATGAAAGAAAAATAAGATATAATTTAAAATTTGTGAAATATTTGCTTAGAGATGACAACAGAATGAGACTATTCAAGAATAAGGAATTGTTTTAACCTTGAAGATGAGGGGTAGAGTTTTGGCATGCATTGGCAATTTATGGGTTGACAGTAAAAGAAAAAATATTTTTAAAAAATATTGCAGAACATAAATCATAAACTTAAAATTAATGAAGAAGGGAAATTGAAAAAAAAAAAGTTCTACTGAGTACCAGGAACTGTGGTAAGTACTTATATATTTAAACTACTATAAGCCTCCAAGAGCCCTGTCATGTTTTCTCTGATTAATTCAGACTTATTTCAATAAACATATGTATAATTTAAACAAGAAGAGTTATAATCAATGTACTTACAGAACAGTGGGAAAAACCACATGCAAAACATAGCATTCATTAAACTCAATGTTGACAAATATTTATATCTGTTTTGGCATAACAAATATGAGTTATTTGCATTTGGAAAAATATTTTTTTAATGTATTAGTCACTAAACTATGAAGTAGCATATCATTGTTGTGTTATATTTACCTGCCTTGTATAAACCTAGATTTGACTAACAATAAAAATACACATGGTTAAAATGCCTGCAGAAATATTGTTCATGTTAAATTATTACCAGAAACTCATGCTTACATTGCCAGGCTATCAATAAAACAATTCAAAGTTTATAGCACAGTGGCACAAGATACCCAGTGTTGTTATTGTGACATATTATGCTACCTTGTGGTATATCATACTGTAATTCAGACATTAAATTATGTGACTACTATTCTTTATCTAGAAAAGATAGTATTCTCATTTCCTCCAAAAGCTATATTATGCTTATTTCAGACTACAAAATATATCTATTTCCACAGTCATAGCTTCAATTATTTAGTAGGATTCTTCATAATATGCTAGTAAACATATTTTAAATTAACTTGTGAAACTAAGCAAATTCATAAATAAAGCGAGCAATGAGCTGCAAATTAATGAGGTTTTTGGGCATGTGAATGTTACTTGAATAAGGCACTGACTATACTGTCATGCTCCAAGGTCTTCTCCATATATTTTCCTCTGACTTGAGAGAGATGGATTCATAATAACATAAGCATGAAACACCAAACTTTTAGAAAACTTATTTTTTAGAGATAAATTACTAAGCAAAAGAAATGGCATAAAAAGGAGTTGTGGGAACTAAACGTGATTTTTGAAGAAAGAGTCAGTTTACCATTCCTGTATACTAGGTTTAAGGATGTACACACATCAACACACACACACACACACACACACACACACACACACACACACACACTTTATATCTTAAAATATTAAAAAATTATAGAAAATAAAATTTATACCTGGGAAAAGGTAGAGAGTTCCTCCTGTAAATATGTGTATATCCCCATATGTTTGTTTTTCAAATAAACTCTCTGGGGGAATTATTATGGTGAAAGGTAGAAAATAAAGGTAAAAAGAGAAGATGAGACTCTGAACTACTAACTCATGATTAAATTAGAGCAGAATTGATTTTATTCATTTTATCTTTTGGTCCTCAAGAATTCTCTCTGAACCAAGAGTTTCATGGTTAAATAAGACTGAGAACGCTGAACTAAGTTTTTGTGGAATTCAATACTAGTATTGTAAAAACTGGGGAAAAAGCCAATGTAGGATGTATATAAATGATGAAATTAATCTAATCACCAATTTCATGTTTTCATTTGCTATAAATATATAGCCTTGAGTAAGGATGTTAATATATATTTGAAACGATACACTAAGTTTGACAGGGAAGTGTAATTTTCAGGTAGGGTTCCAGGAAATTTCAATCCATTTCATCAAATTCAAAAATTCAAAAATTTCAAAAATTTAAAAATATTTAATTTCTGCATTATTACCTCCATTTAAAAAATTAGATAGGAAACCATAGAGTAAGATAACAATCAATGGTTTACATTTAATTAATTGTTCGAGAGAAGATTTCAAAGCAGTTTAAAATGCTCCATAGCCTATTCTTTTAAACTACATCACACTGCTATTCAATTTCATAAAAATCACAAAAAATGTCTGTTAAACATTTCCAAGTATTACATTCGGTTATATGAATACTTGTTTGTTTTTTTTTTAACTTTAGAGAGACCGAAGTAATTGCATAAGTGAAGTATCTACAGAAGTAGAGAATAAATAATAGAAAAATGCTTCATGAACTTCATATTTTACTAGAGTATTTACCATATCTTTTATTTGTGGTTATCTCACATAAAAATGCATGGGAAATGCTTGGAGGGTTTTCATAAAAGAGCAAATACAAGAATGATGGAAAATATAATATGTAAAGAAAAAGTAGAAGAATTGGGAATATTTTGCCTGAAAGGCCTAGACAGATTTAATAACTGTCCTCAAACATATAAAAGGTTATGCTTATTAGAATGACTTCCAAACATCTTTACAGAGGAAACAACAGAGAATAACAGCTTCAAGACCTTAAAGAAATGGACACAGCATCTTCTGCTCCTCAGTATAACTATAACTGAATCATTAGAATTGAAAGTTTTTTACTGTTTCTAGAATTATTCAGTGAATAGTAAAGATAGTGGAAAGAATATATATATATATATATATATATATATATATATATATATATATATATATATATATATATATATATATATATATATAAAAGACCAAAACATATGTTCTGGTTTTAATTTTATAACTACCTGTGTGAATTTGTATAAGGCATTTCATTGGTCTGAATTTCATATTCCTCATTGAAAAAGGATAAAGCTGGACTATAATGATGGCTTTTGATGTTCTCGAGTGGTGAACATATTGAAAATTTGATGGAAGTTGTATCTCCTCTCTCCAGAAAAATGACTTTCACTTAAAATTCTACTTTTGACTTCAGGAACACAATAACACCCTGTAAATTATTCATGGATACTCTCTTGAGGTTCCTGCTAGTTAAATATTTTCAAAGTCAAAGCCTAAAATTGCGTGAAATTTTAGAATTTCCCTCTCCTTTATACATTATCACTATCTGAAAGTTTTGATGCATTTTTGCTAATATTTCTTTTATCTAATAATAATATAAGCAAAACCTCTCTTTTTCTTATGAAAAAAAAAAGTAAAATTTGCTAATAATTTCCTTGGAACAAGAAGGCAGAAAATCTATTTACTTTTACTTGCATTGGCTCCTTGTCTGGCATGTAGCTTGACATAAAACAAAAATTCTTTAAAAATATTTGTTGATCAAATTTTCATGATATTTTATTCTGATTAAAACAATAAAAGTTTTACAAATTACACAATGCAATTTTCATCATTTAGTCTTCCTTTACTGATTAATCCATGTCTCTCTTAAAATGAAAACACAATAAAATATCTTCTGTCATGGGCCGATTTTATAATACATTGAAAATAAGATTTCAAAATCTCTATCATGTAAATATTTAGTCAATGTATTATTGGATCTCATTTATTCAGTTTAACCCCTCATTTAGAAAATCTCTACTCTTTCATTTTCAATGACATTATAATATTTTTCTTGCATAACCAGATTACTTTCTTCTTTTCCAGCTACTTACCCTCCCTTTGTTTTGCTAATTTTAGGTATTCCCCCAAGCTCTATTTTTGATCACTGTTTGTTTTGTCTTTTTTCTAAGAGATAAAATGAATTTCCATTTTTGTTGTTCCATTCCACATTTATTTTTCCATCCTTGCTTTTTTTTTTCCACTTTAGCTCAAGAACTATGAACTCAGCATCCTGCCAAAAATGAATAACCAATGATCTCTGTGGCTTAGCACAACAAATGTGTATGCCTTGCTCTTCCCAAGTAGAAGAACAAGATTCCATCATGGTCTTGGTTCTTCCATTAAATGGTTTCAATGTCTTCCAATGTCCTTCAGTAAAATGGAGTTCTCAACAATATCATCCTTATCTGGCCAGCCATCAATAGTAAAGAGAGAGAAAAAAAATTTAAACAGCAGACCTGGAAGAGAAGTCTTTTCTGCTCATATTCTATTTGCTGAAGCCTGATCACATTATCTCAACTTTCTACATGATGGTGGTGGTTGGAGGTGGGTGAAAGGGATCATTTATCTTTGCATCCAGAAAGAAAAGAAGAATTTGGTGAACTCTTAGGTGACTCTTCATAGCATTGTATCATCACCCTTTAATCAATTTCCTTCCCATATTAGTTGATTCAGATCTAGCTCATCTCTTTCATTATCTTAATTTCTATCTATAGAAAGAGCTGCTTATCAGTCACTGCCCTTCTCTATCCATTCCGTGTTATGGTCAAATACTTCCATTACCTTCTATTATTTGTTTGACACTAGCTAATCTCACTAGATAATTCCAAACTGGAAATACGAACTAGGAAGTTGACTGAAAGAGCAGGAGCTCACATAGCCAGGTCTTCTGATACTGACCACATGTATGTGTTCTCCCTTGCACTTGCATTCCCTGTCAGTTATGGTAGGGCTTTGACGTTTATTAAAGGCTTTGGTAAAGGACATTTGATACCTCTTCCTACATCTTAAAAGAAAATGTGTCTCAATTTTAAAAAAAGCATCAAATGAAGAAGACCATACTTTTTTGGTAATTAGGGCCAATCTTAACAACTGAGCCTTTTTTTTTTTAATTTATTTTTTTTTTTTTGAGTTTCAGGTGTATAAAACAATACAATCGTTATACTATTCACCCCAACTGAGTCTTTTTAAAGTATAGAAAGGTATTCAGAAGTAACTATTGAATTGAGACAGTTCCATTCCTCTGTTGCTCATTGTAACAATAGACTGCTAAGGTGGCCTTATCATTTCCCTCAGCTTGACTAAAATTTAGACAGGCTTGTCCTGACTCTAGGCCCCTGGCCTCCCTTTTCTTAGAACATTTACTTTGGAAAATGTGTAATTGCAAATTCTTTTCTGCCTTTTGAAATGTAAATCTTTTTTCAAAGCCTCTTGCCAATCTTATAACAAAGGACTGCTTTTCTTTTCTTTTTTTTTTTTTCAGGCAGAAATGATGGAGGTAATTCATTAATTATTCTAAATAGTATAACAACAGAAAATATTATAATCTGAATCAAGGAATTTAATCAAAGATGAAAAAACAGGTTAAATAATGTTTCCTGAGTTATCCAAAAACAAAAAAATATTTAGCTTTTTTAAAGTGAGTGAAAGTATCAGGAAATTATACATTCAGATAACAGATAGCTTTTTTTTTTAATTAAAGTTCATTGGGATGACAATTGTTAGTAAAGTTACATAGGTTTCAGGTGTACAATTCTGTAAGACATCATCTATATATCACATTGCTCTTCTATCTTCATGATAGGAAGGAGTTTTACAACTTGGCGTTAGGCTGGAAAGTAATAGCTCTATCGTTCTTGATGATTACATTTCTAAAAACATGACTCCTGGGTCCTTAAGAAAGGCAGTCCTTCAAGCAAGGGCTGCCTTTCTTAAGGACCCAGCAATCATTTTGACTGCCCTTCTTCAGGACAGTCAAAAATTCAGAAATGTAATCATCAAGAATGATAGAGCTACTACCTCCCAGTCTAACTCCAAGCTTTAAAACTCCTTCTTTTCATGAAGGTGGGAGAACAATTACTTTTCCTTAGGTAAAGCCAATTAGTAAACAGAGGTAGCCAATTTTTTTTTTCATCCCACATCTTAGAACTCTCCAGTCTATTCCCTGTCTCCCCTCCTCACCCCCACAGACACACATAATGGAGTTGAATACAGACTGTGCTTTGCTTTCTCTCTGTTATTGCAATAAGTCTTTAACAATCTTCCATTACTATTGAACTTTGTCAGATTCAATGTTTTGCTTGAAATTGCCAGGGAACATTCCCATTCTTGTTTAGACCTTGATCCTATTGCTTACTTTACTTGTTTGTCAGACTTTCCCTCCTTTTAATTATTCATATTATCTTGATCTTTTGGTTTTTCCTTTGGCCAATTCTAAAGTTGGTTATATCCACCAATCTTGCTGAGTTCCCTTGGTGGTCCAACAAGCCAGCAATCTTGTTTGGCCAAGCCTGTGGTGCTGTTAGCAGTCTTGTATTGTCAAGGCTCCCATCTGTCTCACAGCAGCTCATATCTCAACCAGCCATTAAATATGCTCCTTCATGGCTCCAGACTTGCTGCTCATGCTTCTGCATAACCGGTCCTATTCTTTCTACATTTCTAGACACAGATCAGTTCTTGAAGGATTCTATAGACTTAAGAGCTCACACCCTGTTTTCATGCTTTCTTGTGGCCCTTATAAAACTCAAGTAATGGCGTCGTTAACGTCACTTCACACATTTTCTCTTTTGGGTTAGCTGCCCTGCCTGAACTGATGCTTCCAGGAGTGACCAGTGAGGTGCTTGTGTTCAGCTTCCTCACTGCAGGATACTCACTTTCTTTCCCCAAATCCATAGCAGTACTTGTTGCAAATGTCTGCCTACTTATTCCAAACATTTTCTTAACTTTTTCTCCTGGTATATAAAAAGTGATAAACTGAAGCTATTAATATTATTTGGGGGGCATTACTACTTTAGGTAAATTCTTCTCTTATTCCCACTGAGTATTTCACTGAAACGCAATCCTGATCAATACATTTATTCATAATTCCCATGATGCATTACAAGACTTCTCTCCATCTTTTAAGTTTTGTGACCATCCTTTCTGTATTTTTTTCACTTCCAGATGTGCCTATTTTTCAAGCTGAAATTTCTGAATGAAGGCAGACTAATGTGTACTGATGTGACGGGGGGAGGGGGGTAAAAAGAGAGAGACTAAGGCAAACTGAGCAAAGCATTATATATCTTCTGACAAATAAGCCTCTCTGTATCCCTGTTCTGGAAGGATAACTACACCGCTTGGGTGTAGACCTTGAGTCTATGAGGCAGGTAAAAGAAACTCAAACTTTTATTCTTTTTTTCAGTCATGCTGAATGGAGGAAGCTTCTCTCAGAAATGACATAATGTATCAATCCATGTCCATATATCAGGATAAACACGTCCTTTGGCTATTTTTTATTTTGACAAGTTTCATTCATTCAACAGGTAGAGAGAACAGGATAATAACTCCCCAAACATACATCACTCAGATTAAAAATTGATTAACATTTTTCTAAATTTGTTTCTTTTTTGAAATTCTTCCTTCTTCTTTTTTCTTTCCTTTTCCAAAAATGAAGTATTTTTGAGCAAATCTCAGACCTCATAGCCTTTCACTTATTGTGTGACTATATATACACACAAAAAAGCAAAAACTGTAATTTTTTCACATAATCACAAGGTCAATATTTTACCTAACCAAATTTATAATTCCTTAGCATCCTTTGTATCCGACCAATACAATGAACTCTTGATAGAATTTATTTAAATATCCCCAGAGGTTGGCACAAGATTAGATTTAATGTGAGGTTTTGGAGGCTTTATGAAGGCAGCTGCATACCTGGCATATTTGACAGGGTGGATCTTTTTCAGCACCCACCTGATTTACACAACAACTATTTCCAGGAATAATATAATATGATGGAACAAGTGGCAATAACGACCAGAAAAATTCAGAGTGAGAATTTTATTTTGTTAAACTTCATATGTATGAAATCATGACAGAAAAATGAAAACGAATACATATAAAGAGCAAAATCATGAATTAGTACTTTTAAATCACATTAAACATAGGAAACACATATGCCTATATATTGATCTGCTGCATTAATAAAAATATTGCAATTTTTGGTCTTGAGCTTTACTTATATAAATTTATAAATGCCTTCTCTAAAATTGGCTTTGTTCCTGTCTAATACCTATTATGGGAAAATTTGTCAATCTATTTCTCTCCTTGTTGCTTAAAGAATGCTTGTTATTGATTTCAATTTTGAAATATATTTTAATTTTCAGAAGAATTTTTCATATGAAGTAACATGTGCAAATTGTTAAGATAAGTCTTAAATATAAATTTCACAAATTTATAAAATTTTTCTTTGAAAATCCATTATAGTGTTTTTTTCTTCTCTCGCAAATTAAAATACCCTAAACAAAAATTACATCATAAATTTCAATTATATTTATTAAAATTTATAGTTATTTTTCTTCTACAAAATAGTTTAAAAATGGCTGATAGCAAACATTGACATTATTGATTCATCAGAATGAATATCCAGTTCTTAGTGAAAATAATCAAGGCAATAAAATATTGCTCTATTGATGTCTTTGACAGTATAAGATTAACATCTTTTGTAATTCTTTAGGCATTCTTGGAAATTTGATTCTACTTTTCTTTGGAAGGTTCCATCTCCTTACTTTTGTGGTTGCATAATTAATGGCCTACTCCACAGTTTCCATGTACCGATTATCACAGAATGATTTCAAAGCTTAGTGTTTCACTGAACATTTTTCAAGGCTGCGTCTGGTTGTTTATGAATACATTTTGCTCCTGATTAACCTTATTTAAAACATTGCATTGAGGAAAAAGGTCAAGCATAAAAGAGAAAATGTTTGCGCTGTACACCTGAAGCTGGAGTAAAATAATATTGAATGTCAGCAATATATATATATATATATATATATATATATATATATATGCATACATATAGATAGATAGATGATAGATAAATAGATGATAGATAGATGATAGGTAGATAGATATAGTACAGCAGTACTGCATAAGAAATAGAGTCAATGGAATTGTAACAGCTATATAAGATGTGAGAGGGGTAGCAGACTGGGAGGGGGATTATCACTTGGAGAGGGGTATAAATGTCTAACCTTTATCTCTTTTTGTATATCTGAAACTAATATAAAAAGTACATTAAATTAAATTTTTAAAAAATGCATACATACAGGCCGGCCGAGTGGTGCAATGGTTAAGAACTGGCTTGGCACACCAGAGGGCCCTGGTTCGGATCCCACATATGAGGGTCAGTGACACTGCCCTCCACAGCTAAGATGCTGAACAACAGCTCAACCTGGAGCGGGGCTGCTGTGAATCGCTGGCGACTGCGTAGGCTACAGCCCCTATGGCATTGGGTTGCCATGGGCTACCGTGTGTAGCCAGCAGCCAGCGTGAGCGGCCAGCAGCCGCAGTGAGCGGCCGTCCAGAAGCCGGCGACTGATCTGCCTCACCCAGGAAGAGCGCAATGATGGTGCCAACTTGGGCCAGTGAAGCAATGTCCTCCACAACTAGACTGAAGACCAAAACGACAGCAACTTGTCTGTTCCCAATTCCCCAGCACTGTTCCCATCCCCCCAACTCCCCAATTTAAAAAAAATGCATACATACATCTCTTGCAAAAAGAATTATAAAATACTTTTGATGTTGGAGACACAAAAGGCACTGAAAGAAGGCCAGTTATGAATTCTTACAAACTTACTCTCAACATCAACATGTGTAGCTGAGTCTCAGAGGATTGGGGGATGTCTGTATGAGAGATTTCCTGTATTAATCTTATTAAAGAATAAGTAATACAAATGTAATCAGTTGAAGCATACAGATAAATTACTGAAACAACATTAACTGTAGTAATTGTTCAGAACTTAGGCTAACAAACGATATTTTCTAATATCGTTTAGTATTGTCGGCTCATATGGATAATAAAATGGAGACAGACTTTTGTTGGTGTTATTATTGTTTTAAATGTCTCCACAGACAATGTACGCACTCGCTTATTGCCTTTCCCCTGAGTAGACTGTTTCCACTATCCCCCGCTTGGCATTCAGCTGAATAAGGATACATGAACCTTGTTATTACAGGGGGAGATTGGAAAGGCAGAATTAGGGCAGCTAGCATCTCTCTCACTAGCCTTGTGGCTGCCTGGCGTCGCTCCTGCACTGAGTTAACTTTTCACACTGAACCCACACTTTGTAAAACACAAACCTGTTCACAAATCCTCCAGTGACTTCCCCGTGCTGTAATTTAAGTAATGCTTTAAATGCATTAACCAGGTGTGCAGTCTGTCCCCTGACTGCTTCTCTGGACACCAAATCCCCACTTACCCACACTCACAGCAAGCGCAACCTCTCTCTGCCTGCTGTGCACCAGGTTTTTTCACACCTACGAGCCCTTGCACATGTTGCTCTGTTGTGTGTGTGTATATGTGTGTGTGTGTGTTGTTTTGTTTTTTTTAATTAAGAGCTGTTTGCAATTTTAAGGGGGAGGGTTAAGGTAAAGTTTTAAGTTTAGGACTCAGAAAAAACACATATTCATCTGAGACTATTCCTGACATTTATCACACAGAATGTATTTTTCTAGGTTCAAATATATTGTGCTGTTTTAGTTCTATTTAAATCTCTAGTGTGAAGAATGTTCAGTAAATGTTTTTTTGTTTAAAAAATAAATATGAAATGGGATTCTGTTGGAACAAAATACATTTATATTTGTTCTGAAAAATTTCAAAGAGATGATTTAAAACTAAAATCAGTTCCATGTTTAATTACATCTTTAGGGATGCTTTAAATACAGAGGGTGACAAAAAATATATACACATTTTAAGAAAGGAAAACCATATTAAAATTTTAGTACTCAATCTATACTGATAACAAAAGATGTCACATTTGACTTCTGCAATTACAAGAGGTTCTCAAAGTGATTACCATCAGAGTAATAGTAATACAATTTCTTCCTTCTTAAAATGTGTATATATTTTTTTGGAATCCTTTGTATATAAAATTTACCTTGAGTTTATTTGCTATATTCTGGTTTCAGCAAATAACTTGAGACCCCTTTCAACTTTCTACATCATACAGCATTATCGCTGATTTTTTTCATAACTTTCTATATATCTATATTTGTAGGTATATAGGTAAGTAAAGAGAGAGAGAAAAAATTTTGTGCCTATGATGGTAAAATTCATCATGGCGAGCATGAATGACACCTCATCAATGGCCAATATATTAGAAACCCTAAAAAAAATTGAGATGTATACATTTTCATTAATGTTTGACTTATGTCTTCTAAACATGCTTAAGCACAATCCAGTTTTTAGAAAATGACTTAGGCCTATTAGAGTGGAAACTCATAAAATGCAGGTATTCACTATCAGGTATTCATGAAGAGCCAGTGTGTGCAATGTAGTCCATGTGATACATGTCATGTGACATATGTGACTTGTGCTATATTCAAATATCTAAGGCAATGTGACTGTGATCAAGAAGCTCACAAAATGTTGGAGTTGACACATGCAACTCTCAACATTGCAGTCCTACTGTCACTTTCCCCAGAAAATCTTTTCAGCATCCCCACTAGCTCTTTAACGGAAAGCGTTACTTTAGGTGCTCTCATACTGCCCAGGGTATATCTCCATTACTGCAGTGAACTCATTGTGTTATAGTTGTATTATAATTATATGATCCACCAGAGTGGGAGCTTCTTGAAGATAGGGATAATAGACTTATGATTGTTGAATGTCTTTACAAATATATAATGAGCAGCCTATATTGCATCCATTTTCTTAGATAACATGGTCCATAAATTATTGGAGAAGATGCCGTATGTGTGTGTGTGTGTGTGTGTGTGCGTGTGTGTGTGTGTGTGTGTGTTTACATTTCTTTAAACATTGCTTTTGCTACTGGTCTCACATATTCTGGGAAATTTACCATAATGAAAAGGATGACATTTTCCAAAAGAAAGTTAAAAAAATAAAAGATTAATTAAAACTTGACTCTTTGTGTCTCAGGGCTTTGGGAAACAACAATGAAGCTTTGTGGCAGGAAATATTTGGTTTTCCCTCTAATGTGACATCGTCATTTCTAGCAATTTAGAGGAAATTGCTTATTTTATCTGTATTTCAAATTTCCTCTAAAGTTTTTTAATGAGAGAAATAAAGGGAATTATTATTTTCAATTATCTGTAGTTTATTTTCTTATTTCACAATTAGAATAGTGGTTAGAAAGAGTATGTTCAATGCATGCAACTTCTATGATTTAAAAATTCAAAGTTTCATCACTATGATATTTAATTGACAGACATAATATGTAATAGCAGCAATTTTTATATTTTATGAGTATAAAAAGTTATAATTATAGAACAGGGAAAATATAAGCAAGAACATAAAAAGTTAATCATAAGCCAGAGGGTATACATTATACCAACTTTCATATATTTGTATATATTTTTTTTTTCCTTTGCATATAACATATGTTTGCTTTTCTCTGTAAACTTCTAACACATTTTATACAATGAGCTCTTTAGGCTCTGAATGTATAGTGTTTTGTGTTTCATTTTGATATTAAACCAATATTCAATGCTTACCTTCAATGTTTTCAGTATGAACTAAGTAAAGTATGTCACATATTTATTTTCAGCAAATTGATTCTTATTTTTTAACTGAAATATTTTTTTAGTTATCCTGTATCTCAATAAATTATGGACCATGTTGTCTCCTGAGATTCCATGGAAACTATTGACCTTTTTCTTAACAATTATCAGAAGTGCACATAGATACAATCCTTTGCATACACTGTCAAGATAGCTATGCATACACTGACATCCATTAATGGACCCCTGGAAACCCTTGGAAATGAAGATAAAAAAAGACCTTGATTTCATGGTTCCAAATACCTTCAATTTAAACTGCTAAATTATGTTAATTACATAATTTATAAGTAAATTATTTTTACTATTAATTTATTATTTTGGGGATATAGGTAACAATATTTAAATAGTTATCAATTTTTAGTAAATTCTAATGTATCCCAAGACAGACATTGTTACACAATATTTCCCATGTTTCAATAGATTTAAGTGATAACATATGCATTCAGATACCTATTGGCATGGAAATAAACATGAACACCATATATGCCATGCTATGTTCCATGATAATTGCCATCCTCCCATTTAAAATTATTATGGTCTCCACTCTTGGTAACAGATGTTAACAGGAAACAATGGAATTTTCCTGATGAGATAGTTTTGTCTTAGAAGTGTTTTAGAAAACAAGTAAAGTGCAAAGTTTCACTAGGCCCCTCCAATAAAAATGATGTAAGCCCACGGATGACAGTTTAATGGGTTTAGGCAGGAGGATGGGGCTATATAATATCAAGATAGATGGTGTTGAATCCCATGGATAGATTCGGTTACTGACTCTACAGATCAATAATGGCAATCATGATGATGATTTACTGTTCAGGAAACATATTTTGGTGGTGTCTAGGGCTGTCTGACAATGCATATTCAAAAGACAGATGGAATGCCCTGAAATGTTAACCTTGTCATGGATGATTTTAGTATTTTTCTGAAATGCACTAAAAAATACTTTTTTAAATTATGAGGCTGAATAAAAATATTTATTTATATCAATTCTAACAGAAAATGTTAGCGTGTTTCAAAATACGACATTAAGTTTAAATTGCATTTAAATCAGAAGGTCTAATAGTAATCTTTGTTTAAATGAAAACTCACTAAAATTAGGTAATAAAATAGTTTTACCTCTATGTATTAAGTATATTAAAAAGAGAAAAAATGACATTGAAGGACTTTCATTACAGTAAAATGGCAAAATTATATATTGTTTTATATTCAGAGAGGGTGTCAGGATTACATGAAGATAGACATTACTATACCTGTTAGGAAAACAATTATTGACATCTTTGCTATAAGGAAAATAGCACATCCTTAGAAGCACTGGGATCTTTGATGTTTTGCTCAGATATGTGTTGTGTCTAATATATTAAAAATGCAAAGATAATTGTTGAAATAATGTATTGGGTTGTTGGAAAAGTCATGAAGCATGTTTGCAACAGATGGCACTAGTTCATTTTTGGAAGTACTAGCGTCATTTGCATCTATATTATTGCTATGTCATTTTACAGCTGACACTTTTAGCTTCATTCTAAAAAAAATGGGTGATTTCATTGAGTTTTGGATATTTTACAACAAGTTGAAGATGGAAGACCAAATTGCATTTTTGCCCCATTTTACTGTTTTAATTCCATAAGGGGAAGAACACACGTCAAGCTTGTGAAAAGTTGCATTAAGTTTACGGTGACAGTGCTCTACAAGAATGTCAGTGCCAATGATGGTTCATGAAATTCCGTGCTGATGATTTTGATCTCAATGACACTCCTCGGTCAGGGAGGTCTACTGAGGTTGATGACGCCAAAACAAAGGCATTGGTCAAGTCAAACCCACATTACACGACACGAGATTGCAGAAACATTGAACATCCATCATTTAAGTGTTCATGACCACCTGAAGAAGCTGGGATATGTAAGCAAGCCCGATATTTGGGTTCCACATGAACTCAAAGAAGTCATTTGATGGCATGTATAAACATCTGCAATATGCTCATTAAACATGAGAAAAATGATTTTTTAAGCGACTGATAACTGGTGATGAGAAATAGATTGTTTAAAACAATGTGTTCGAAATGGTCTTGGTCTCAATGTGATGATTCGCCTCAATGACATTGAAAGCAGACATTCATCAGAGGAAGGTTATGCTCTCAGTATAGTGGGATTTTAAAGGTGTCATGTTTTTCAAGCTCCTACCAAGAAACGAAACAATCAATTTGAATGTGTACTGTCTGCAATTGAACAGTTTGAACGAATCCATCATCCTGAAATGTTCAGAGCTTGTTAATTGTAAAGGAGTTGTGTTCCATCATGACAACGCAAGACACCATCAGACTTCCACTTGTTTTGCTCTCTATTAAAAACTCCTTGCGTGGTATAACGTTCAATTCAGATGAGGCTGTAAATCAGCACCTTGCTCAATGTTTTGCAAATAAAGTTAGGTCCTTCTATGAACGTGAAAATACGAAGCTCACTGAAAGATGGCAAAATGTTATCGAACAAAACAGGCAATATATCATTGATTGGTCTTTGTTCTTTATATAAACAATCACCTTTGAAAAACATAGACAAAATACTTCTTGACTTTTCCAACAACCCAACAGTATACTATGTGTCCTTTAAAATTTTGGTTGTCATCTTCAGATTTCCCATATTATATGGGTTTCCCAGAAAATAGTTTTACTTTGAACCCATTGAGATTGCCAAAATCACATCAGTGTGTGTGTGTGTGTGTGTGTGTGTGTGTGTGTGTGTGTGTGCGTGTGTGTGTGTATGTGTGTGTGTTTTGCAGATAAAGTGTTGATTACCTTTTTTTCTCATTTTCACTTTCCATCCTGGATGGATATATTGCTACCAAAAACTCTTACTGAATAATTATGTAATTAACATAGTGAAGGAAAAACTTCACTCATAATTATCATTTTAGAGATGAAGAAACTGAGGCTCTGAAATATTAGGAAACTTGTAGAAGGTCACAAATATGAAGTACTTTGTACTTTGAAATGATTCCTAAGACTTTTATTTTCAGAAGCTTAATATAAAACGTGTCATGCATGTGGGAAATTATACCTTCATGTCTCTTTTGGGAAAGAAAAAATTACAATTGAAAATATTTCTTATTCAGATAGCCTTGATTCTATTTGACATTTTAACTGTACTATCTTTATCTCATGTAATGAATGGATTAGGTAATTACATTACTGTATAGATTCTATTAGCATAGGCAGACATTAGAATTTGGGAAACCAATTTGGCTGGTAAATTATTGGAAGTTAGTTGGAGTAGCCTGAGAAAAATGAAAACTAGGACTTCTTTTACGTTAAGTCACAGGTTACAAAATTAGAAGCATACCTTGTTCTTTGTTAAAAAAACCTATTCCATTCACATTATAATGCATGCTACTATATTTTACACAAATTCACTGTGTAATATTACATCTTTTTTGCTTGTTACCTGATATTAACATTCTCTCCCATTAATGTAGTTAATAAAATGGTTGAAATTCCATAGTTCTTTCTCATATTCTTCTTTAATATAATGCACCAAAACTTAAGAATGGAAGCTAGATTATACTCCATCTTTTGGATGCTTTTCACGTGACTATGCACATTATACAGTAATAGAGTCCGCTGTGTTGGTTGGTTCTGTGGCTATAACTGTGATGATCAGAGTCACGATATGCTTATAAAAGATACTAATTATTTGGCAAGCCATTGATTTGTAAAATGGAAACCAAAGTAAACAGAAGTATTCTGTTCTTTTTCTTTTCTTTCTTTTTTTTTTTGAGGTGTTTTAAAATACATGAAGTTCTAAATAAACTTCAATAGTCGTTACCGTGTCCTTAAAAAGCTTGATGTCACATGCTTACATAAGGTTATCTCCTGTCCTTGGGAAGATCTTTACAACTCCTTCATTCTATTGTCTTTTTACATCAAATGATGGGAACATAATCAATGAAATTTAAGCTTCGATATTTGTTCGACACAAATACAATGTCAGAGATAGAAGGATCTGCATTTCAAAAATTATTTAGCTACTTTTGAATATATAAATAATATAACTAAGAAAAAATCTCTAATAATAGCTATTACCGAGTGAATATTGACTATGCATTTACCTAATAACTGATTTTGTCCTGAAACTATTTCTATTAGAAAATTGAGACTTAGAAACATTTAATATTGTGACGTGGCTGAAGTCTGGAACCAGGAAGTCTGCATCCAGATACCATTTCCTAATGGCTTGTGTTGATTGGCTTTAGACTAAAAACTATAACAGGGGCTAAATAATTAATATCACAAGCTCAGTAAGCATTTTCATAATTACTCTAATGTCTATTTTTACTCAAAGTCTCTTGTCTTAGTTTCACTCGTTTAAAACAATTCCAGAAATAAAATGATGCTTAATGTCAATTTTCAGAGAGTTACTAACTGTACTTGTCTGTTTTAACGTGATACAAGGCACATAAATAATTGTATTAGCAGTGTATTCTGATTAGTAGCATTCTTTAACAATGTCTTGACTAATACTATTTTTTACTAGTCAAGCACGAACTATTATAAATGAATTAATTGAAATGCAAAAAAAAATAAAACCTCCTTAGTGTGTAAGATGCTTAAAAGTCTATTCTTGTCTAAATATTATGTAAAATTCTATTTAAAAATATTGAACATTTGGTAATCTCAATAGATAAATTAACCTAATTACTTTAAGAAAGTGAATAGTTATTTAACTACTTTAGGGGTCACTTCAAACACAGGGTTTTTTAGAACAAGTTTATAAATTAAATCTGTTTCTAAAATAAGAAGTCCAGGGAAGTACGACAAGATCAGGATTTTGAAGCTAACCAAGTAGGCTGATAATAATAATGCTCATATCAGCTAAGCTGAATTATTCAGATATAATCAATAACGCCTGAAATTTCCAAATTCATTAGAACAGCAATATGATATTATAATCAAATGGCTTGTTCACTTGTGGAAAAAAATTACTACATAACTGTACTTTGTGATCAATGCATTCTTGATACTTGGATAGCCTTTTTTGTTAGGGCAAGCCATTAGTCTACCTTGAAAGAGATCATAGAATTGGATTATTTATACAAGTAAGTAACTTTAAATACACCTGTAATTGTTAATGGGTTAGTTTCATCATCTAAACTTTTTAAAATACTTGTTCTTATATACATTTCACAGTTTATTTTTTTTATGCATTCATTTTTGTAGTATAAAGAATTACATCCCTTTTCCTTCATCCATGTGATTCTCACTAAATAGCTCTGGGGTGTGAATCAGGAGTTTGCATTCTCAACAAGTATTGGGTGATTACAGGTGAGCCAGGTATTGTACTGTGAGAAACACTGATTGTATTTGTGATTTTCAACACACATAAATATAAACATAGTTTCTGGGAAGCCAATTATTTAGTTGGACTGGATAATTTGCTATGAGCCTCTCCTTATATTTAAAGTGGCTGAATTGACTGAAGACTTAGTAGCCTATTGAGGAAAGTTCTTTAACTTGATCTAGATTTTTACCTTTGATACATACATATAGGTTAAGAATAAGAATATTTGGTGATTTTGGTCTAACTACTGTGTGTTCACAAAGATTGGGAAGATAAGAAGAGAGTCTGCCTTGCCTCTTAATTCAGGAAGGAAGGGGAAAGTTTTAAGGAAAAGTGCAAGCGTTAAACAAGGAAGCTTGTCCCTAAATGGAACTTTATCTTCAGAGCTCAGGTTGAAAGGGAGTAACTGTAACTCAGAAAAATTATAGGAAACTGAACTTCAGGTCCAAGTTATGCCTAAGGTAATGGCAGGGTCCTAGAGATTTTGCTTGCCCAACCATCAATTAAGTGACTAGAATAGAAATGGTTATTGGGTTTCCATAAAGTATGAGGTTCTTAGATAATATCATAGATTTTCTGTATATCTTAGCAGCATGACTACATAAGAATTAGAAAGATTTTTTTTTTTTTAGTGTAAAGCAAAGTAAGACTGGGGAGAGTGTGAGACACAAGGCAAGCCCACTGAATGTTCTAATTTTCTGTAGTGTTAGAGAATTTCACAACTCTGAGAAATGGGGGAAAGTAAGGCAGAGGGGGAGAGAGAAAGGGGGAGAGAGGGAGAGATGGAGAGAGGGAGAAAGAGAAGAAGAAGGAGGAGGAGGAGGAGGAGGAGATGAAAGAAAGAAAGAAGAAAGAAAGAAAGAAAGAAAGAAAAAAGGTAGAGAGATCATTTAATGGCAGTAGTTGAAGGATGCTTATGAGACTGGCACTGATTTATATCCAAAGATCAAACAGAAAAAGGGACTTCTTTGATGATACTTGAAAGAACAGAGATGAATGGGTAGCAAATATCACATCTTTCTAATAACTTTTCCTACCAAAATTCCTTGTCTTCTTCAAAATGCAGAGACTCAAGGTGTCATAAGTTGAAAGAGATATAGTTTTCACTACTTGGTGGAGTTAGACTTCAAAACAAAAATAAAGTCATCTATAGAAGAATAAAGATAGTAATATTTGTCAAATAGTTTAAATTGTTTCTGGCCCACTATTCAAATTGTTTCTAAGATAACTCATAAAGAATGAACATATTAAAGAATGGTACCAGCAGTGTATTTATGAATATATAGATATATATTCATAATAAAATAATTAATATAAAAATATAAAATAAATATATTATTTTTATTTATATTAAATATAAATATAAAAATATATAAAATAAATTTTATTTATTTTATCAAAAATATTAATCAGGTTCCTATTTGTTAAAAAACTGCTATAGGCACTAAGGTATATGAGTGAAGAAGTCAGGTAAGATTATGCTTTGTTAAAGCATACAGTACAGTGAAGAAGATGGAGACAGGAAGAAAATCAGAGGGTCACAAATGTTATGCAGATAATTAAATATGAAATGATGTGTTAAAGACTGTTGGAGAGGCTATTCCAGTGAGATGGTAGGGAAAGCCTCTTTGACATAACTTACAGCTTTTTCTTTACAATAAATTATCTCGAAACAGTGATTAAAATCATAATCATCTATATCTCTCAAATCTATGATATGTGTGTCTGTTGTATTATTATTATTATTATTATTATTATTATCATTATTATTATTGGGTCTGGATTATCCTATGTGTCTGCAGTCAGCTGTAGAGTTGACTGGGGTGTTGGATTATCTTCAATGTTATCTCTCACATATATAGAGACTGGTGGGGTGTTGGCCAAGGTAACAAAGAATAATAGCCACATGCCTTTCATCATCTAATAAGCTAGTCTGATCTCGTTTACATGAATTGAATAGTCACAATGATGTCAATGTCACAAAACAGAGTGTTGCAAATGCAATTGGAAAGCTCTTCTTGGATCGTATTTGTTATTGTTTCATTGGCCAAAGCAAAGCACATGGCCAGGTCCAGCATAAGTGTAGAAAGGCACTACCAAAGGACGTGTACAAAGAGAAGGGAAGTTTTGCTTTGTTTTGTTTTGGACATGGACTAAGATGGTAGGATAAGAGGCTCCTGACTCTCCCTCCTCCCACAGATGCAGTGAAAATATAACTACAGATGGATCAATTCCATCTGAGAGAAATCCAGAGACTAGTGAACAACTCCTACACATCAGCCGACTGAGGAAAGAAAAACAAAAAAAGCACACACATATTGGAACAGGTAAGAAAGACAGAGATACACTCTGGCCATAAATACCACTCTCTACACAGTGCCTTACAATTGGGAGGTTAACACCAAACTCCCAGTTTCTCCCTGAGGAATGAAAAGTTTGGACCACACATATAGTGCCCAAACTTTTAAGACCCTCACCTAAGGGACGGAACCCCAAAAGCATCTAGCTTTGACAGCCAATGGGCATTCATGAGTCCCATAGGACACTAGTGAACACAGAGGCAGTTTTTAAATGGGTACACAAGCATGTACTGCAGCTTCCCTCTATAGGTTCAGTGTAGTGCAAGCAGACAAAATGCTCATCTCCTAGTCTTTACCTGGGAGGGGTTTGACTGCAACTTATCAGCACTTGCCTAAAGGTACAGCTTGTAATCAGCTTACATCTAAAAGCTGGCTAGGATTTCCCTGGGAGCCTGAAGAAGCTAGTAAAGAATTTCCTTGC
Organism: Hipposideros armiger; assembly: GCF_001890085.2. Classification (NCBI taxonomy): domain Eukaryota; kingdom Metazoa; phylum Chordata; class Mammalia; order Chiroptera; family Hipposideridae; genus Hipposideros; species Hipposideros armiger. Next base: position 770,742 of record NW_017731994.1, on the reverse strand, counting down.
TTTCTCTCTTTCTCACTCACACAATAAAGTCAAGTCACCAGCTTCTCCCTTGAAGGAGCTGAGTCACACATATAAAACTCCAATTTTTAAGACTGCTAACAGAGAAACAAGTCCCCAGGTTATCTACCTCTGAGCGCCAACAAGGCTTGGTATTTGCAGGTCACATAGGACTTAGTAAAAAAAGAGGTAGTTTTTAAATATATAGAACATTTCATCCAACAGCAGCAGGATACAAAATATTCTCAAGCACACATGGAACATTCTCTATGATAGATAATACATTAGGCCATGAAATAAGTCTTAGTAAATTTAAAAAGATTGAAATTACATTATCTTTTCTAAACACAGTGGTATGAAACTTGAAATCAATCATAGGAAAAATGGAAAACTTCACAAATATGGGGAGATTAAACGTGTTTCTGAACAGCAAACGGGTCAAAGAAAATTCAAATGGGAAAATAAAAAAGCATTGTTCGAGATATAAAAATGGAAACACACATACTAAACTTATGGGATGCAGGCAAAACAGTTCCAAGAGGAACATTTATAGCATTTATAGCAATAACCATACTTAGAAAGTTCTCAAATTAATAATTAATTTTACATCTCAAGTGACTATAAAAGGGAAAACAAGCCAAGCCCAGTGTAAGTAGAAGAAGGAAATAACAGAGATCAGAGTGCATATAAATGGAATAGAGACAAGGAGGACAACAGAAAACATCAATGCTACTAAAAACTAGTATTTTGAAAAGATAAAATTTATGAGTCTTTAGCTAGACTAGTGAAGAGAGAAGAGAGATTACACAAATAAATAAAATCATAAATGAAAGATGACACATTACAATCGATAATACTAAGGATCATAAGAAGCTATGGAAAATTGTACACCAACAAATTGGATAACCTAGAAGAAATGGATACATTCCTAGAGACAGAGCCCACTAAGACTAAATCATGAACAAACAGAAATCTCAAAATACTTATTATGACTAAAGAGATAGAATCAGTAATCAAAAACCTCCTAAAAAAGAGAAGATTAAGGCCAAATGACTTTACTGGTGAATTCTACCAAATATTTCAAGAGGACATAGTACAAGCCCTCCTTAAAATCTTCCAGAAAAATTGAAGGGGGAACAACTTTCAAACATATTTGCAAGGTCAGAATTTCCCTGACACCTAAACCAGATAAGAACACTACAAACAAAGAACAATACAGGCTAATATCCATGATGAATATACATGCAAAAAATAAAAATAAAAATAAAAAGCAAATCAAACTCAATCACACATTAAGAGTATCGTACAACATAAATGATCAAGTGGGATTCATTCCTGGGATGCAGGGATGGTTCAACATATGCAAATCAATAAATTTAATTTACATATTAAAAAAAGAAGGATAAAAATTATGTGATCATCTCAAAAGATGTAGAAAAAGCATTTGACAAAGTTCAATATCTCTTGATAAAAGCGTTCAACAAAGTGGATATAGAAGTAACACACCTCAAGATAATAAAGGCCATATATATAACAAGACAACAGCTAACATCATACTCAATGATATGAGTATGAAAGTCTTTCCACCGAGGTCAGAAACACAACAAGGATGCCTATTCTTATCACTTCTATTCAATATAGTACTGGAAGTCATATCAGAGCAATTAGGCAAGAAAAAGAAATAAAAGGCTTCCAGGTCAAAAAGCAAGAAAATTGGTTTTGATTGCACATAACATGAACTTATATAGAGAAAACCCTAAAGACTCCTCCAAAAAAAGTTAGAACTAATAAATTAATTCAGTAATGCTGTCTGATACAAAATCAAATACAAGTATCAGCTATGTTTCTATACATTAATAACAATCAGAAAGAGAAATTAAGAAAACAAATCCATTTATAATAGCATCAAAAACAAGAAAACACTAGGAATAAATATAATCAAGAAGGGGTTTTGTACACTGAAAACTATAAAACATTTAGCAAAGAAATTGAAGAATATACAACTAAATGAAAAGATATTCTGTGTTTGTGGATTGGAAGAATTAATATTGCTAAAATTCCCATACTATCCAAAGTTATCTACAGATTCAGTGCAATTACTATAAAAATCCCAATGGATTTTTCCACAGGAAAAAAAAATGCACTTCCTGAGTTGAAACTGCATAACAAAGATACAATAATTAAATGTTCATGCTATTGACATAAAAACAAATAGATCAATGAAACAGAATAGAGAGCACAGAAATAAACCTACACACATGTTGTCTATTAATTTTTGACAAGGCTACCAGAATGCACAATAGTAAAAGGTTGGTCTCTTCAATAAATGGCATTGGGAAAACTGAATATCCACATGCAAAAGAAATAAATTGAACTTCTTTCTTACACTATACACAAATTAATGAAAAATAGATTAAAAACATAAAACACTAAAAAGAATACATATGGTATAAGCTCCTTGACATTGGTCCTAGCAGTGATTTGTTTGGCTAGGGATTTGACACCAAAAGCAAAGGAGACAAGAATAATAATAAGCTAATGAGACTATATCAAACTAACAAGCTTCTGCACAACAAAGGAAACCATCAACAAATGAAAAGGCAACCTACTGAATGTGAGAAAAACTGGGCAAACCGTATTCCCAGTAAGAGTTAAATATCCAAAATATATAAGAAATTCATAGAACTCAACAGCAAAAAAAAAAGGAGGACAAATGGATAAACCATATATATATGTGTGTGTGTGTATATATATATATATATATATATATATATATATATATATATATATATATATATATATATATATATATATATATATATTTCAGCCTTAAAAATTAAGCAAATTCTTCTACTTGAGAAAACATGGATAAAATTGGCAGGCATTATGCCACATAAAATAAGTCAGAAAGAAAAAATATAAATACTGCATGGTATCATTTACAGGCAGGAGAAAAAAATCAAACTCATAGAAACAGAGAGTAGAATGGTGGCTGACAGTGGCTGGGGGTTGGAGAAAATGGGGAGAGTTTGGTAAAACAGTATAACTTTTAGTTATAAAATGAATAAGGTCTGAGGATTTAATATATATTATGATAATCATAATTAATAATATTCAATTATATAATAAACATTTGCTAAGAGAGATCTTAAGATTCTCATTAAAAAAGAAAAGAGAAAAACATAACCAATGAAATGATGACTGTATTAATTAACTTGATTGTGGGAATCCTTTCACAATGTACAGGTATATTAAATCATCATATTGCATATTTTACCTATATTACAATTTTATTTGTCAATTTTACTTCAATATAGCTGGGAAAATATTGTGAAGCATTTTCTGATGGTGATACTATAATAGTAGAGATTTAACTGCACTAGGATCCTTTTTGAGAGTCTTTATTGATTTTGTTAGTGCTCTGGTCACAAAGTTCCAATATAGCCTGATTCTATTTTTAAGAGACAAAAAAATTACTATGATTTAGTTATATTTTAAAAAATAATAAAAACAACACCAATCTAACTTAGATGCTATTTAAGGTGAGTTCAAAAGAAAAAAATGGAGTCATGTACAAAGATCAGGAGGATAGACCATTCCATGCAGACATAAAGGTATTATAAAGACCCGAAGTAAAAATGAGAAAAAAGCAAGATGCCTGTGCACACTGAGAAAGGGAGGGAGAATGATAGAAAAGGGTAGAAAATCAGCCAAGGACCAGATGATGTAAGACTTCTTAAAAGAAATGTAATAGTTCGAATTTTAATCTCAGTGTGAACACTGTCTTTGCAAATTTCTAAGTAAGATGCTTATAATCCCAAATCTTACTGGCATGCTTATACAAAATTTAATTTCTTGCTCAATTAGATGTCAGCTGAAAATTCTTTATAATCCTGTCATCTGTTTTCTTCAGTTCTGAATCTGGGTCAAAGAAATATTTCTGTACAGAACAATATGTTTTCATGGTGAATGATGGAAAAGAGTAAGGAAAAGAAAATAAATCAGAAAGAAAAGAAAACAGAAAAATACAGTAGCATGTAATGGAACTTGGACTACCTAGACATGGCATATGTCACTGGTGCTCACCTTTCATTGGTCAATGTGTTATGTTATCCCAGATGTCTGATCAGGGACATAATCCTCCCATGAAAGCAGGTAAGTAGGTAATTGGGTAGAATATTTACTTCTATCACAGGTACAACTGACAGTGGCATTGGATTTGAAGATATGGTAATAAATGATATAATTTAAAAAGAACTGAGATTAATAACAGAAAAAGAAATCCAGAAAAAAAACAAAGAATTCTTAAATATTTGGAGGTAGTCATAGAGGAGCTGGCAAATGTTATTGAGGAGGAAAACCCAGTGTTACAGGAAGAAAACTAAGCAAGTGTTGCTCATTGACATAAGAAACAATATTTCAAGAAAAAGAAAGGATGGTTGACTATAAGAAATGGATCTGAGAGACAAAATAACGGAGTAAGAGACACAGATCCATTTGATTTGTTATTACTCGACAACAGTGTATTTGAAATGGGGAAAACGTGTTAATTGTATGGTAGTAATTTTTTGTCCAGCAAATTCAGTATTGTGTACAGGGGGAGGAAATGTAGAAGGAAGAGTGATCACAAAGGAAATGGGCTTGATTAGGGAGTAGACTGCGGAAAGAAAGCAACCGAGAAGATGAACGATGGTAGTGGTAGCAATGTAAGCTGTTGAATTCATGATTAAGGTTGTGGAAGAAGTGAAGTGAGATTTTTGAGGCTGGAACGTTCCATGCAATAATAGGCTACAGGGGTGAAACAGGTCTTGGTTCCTGATATAAACTTAAGGCCCCAATCATGGACAGGCAGCCCACAGGGAGTTTGGTATCCGGGATAATGACAATTGAAGTGAGAAAGTCTTTCAAGAGGGTGTCGAAGTTCTCAGTGGATGAAGAAATAGGACCAAAAACTTGACAACTGGGTATGTTGTGTAGTGTGTGTGTGTGTGTGTGTGTGTGTGTGTGTTTGAGTAATCAGAGTATGATTTCACCTCATAGATTACTCGTATATTAGATAAACTAGGGTACCTTGGTAGTTAGAACTGGTTTATGTATTTCATTTGGTGAGAAATGTTTAAGGTAAGGGCAGTCTCACCTTTTTCATGGTTTTGCTTTTGTGTGGTTTTAGTTACCTTCAGTCAATCATGGTCCAAAATACTACATGGAAAATTCCAGAAATAAACAATTTATCGGTTTTAAATTGCACACTGTTCTGAGTAACATAATGAAATCTCATGCCATCCTGATCCTTGCTTCAACATGAATCATCTCTTTCTTCAATGTATGGTTATAATTATTTTATTCCCTTATTAGTTATTGTTAATCTCTTACTGTGCCTGATTTATAAATCAAACATTATCAGAGGTATGTACGTACGTATAGAAAAAAGACATAGTACATATAGGGTTCAGTACTACCTGTGGTTTCAGGCATCCACTGGGGGTCTTGGAACATTATCTCCCATGGATACAGGGAGACTGCTGTGCAATTCACAATGCTAGAAATATTTATAATGATAATCCTTCTACCTCTTAAAGTTACATGGTAAGAACTTTTCTATTTCAGTAAGTGATGTGCAATAAAATTTTGCACTGATCTTTAATGGCAATTTGCATCACAAAGAAAATAATAGGAATATGTTAATCGCTTGAGGATTATTTTTCTAAGTAACCACATTCATTTCCATTTTGGTTTGAGTCTCCAAAACTAAAATTTAATCTTACTATATTCAGTTTTGTCCTATGTGACCTTGTTTAATGCGTGGTTATAATTACACTGAATAATCAATGGAAAAACAGGAAACTTCAAAGGCTAATAAATAGAATTACTCTATGGTATTTAAGATAAAAAATGACTAGCTTTTCATTTTTTTCCCTATGCTTTTTGCAAAACTAACTTCCACCTTTCACCTGCATGAACTCTAACTGGAACACATGATATTCTTTTGGCCAAATAGGTTAGTTCCATTGAAAAGCCTGTTGCTCACAAGTTATATATTTGCATTTTTCATCCATCACTTATCCTATAGATTTTAAAAATAACTTTGCTCCAATATAGGTTGCTTTTACACTTCATCCAGACAGAATCTAGATCAAAATGATGTCTCATAGTCTGCTCTGTTAGAGTAATTAATGATCTGTGACCATATCCATTAGTAAATAGTGCTAATCCAATACTAAAAATAAAAGCTTAAGAACTACCTGCTTTTATTTGTACTTAAAGTCTTCCTAGATAACCTATGATATTTGGTCAATTTCTTAAAAATGCTTTGCCATAAAATATGGGCCAAAAAAATGTTAGGTTTAATAATTCATTCAAAATTTTTCATAAAATATTTTTTCTTTGCTGTGAAAGTAATAGCTCCAGATGACATTTGGGGGTTATATGATGTTTACTGAATAGAAATAAAAGAAATTTAACTTCTTGACTCCTCTGAGTATTTTACAAATATCTTCAAGAAGGTGCAGGGTGGAACTGAAGGATGGAACAAAGAAATAACCCAAGTAACTTGTAAACACATTATCACAGTATTTTACGCGTAACTATAGTGCCTTCAGTATAAAGACAAAAAATTTTTTTTTAAGTTCTGAAGAATAGTTAGTGAGATTTCTGTATTGGTATGGACTAATAAATTTGAAATGTTCTATGTATTCCAAGACTGACAAATGAGAATCTATATTGTGCACAACTGTAGCAAGGTATTTCACTGTTGGAAAAGGGTTGGATAGAATAGATTTAGACTGGAATTTGAATGGAGGTATCAGCTTGTCATAGCTAGAGGACAGTGTTTCTTAGATTTCTATCCCAAAAGAGTAACTCATTGTATCCCCACTTTTGATCACTGCTGATAAAGAGTACTGAATAACTCTGAAAATGCTCTAACTAGTGGAGTTCATTCTTTTCTTTTCCAGCATTTTGAATTTGCAAAGTAAAAATTGAGTGAAAAATTATATCAAAAATTAATTAAGCAAATGGTACTATTTCATCTTTTCTGATGACAGAGTAGTATTTCATTGTGTATATACACCACATCTTATTTATCCAATCATCTATCTATGGACACTTTGGTTGTTTCCATGTCTTGGCCACCATAAACAAAGCTTCAATAAACATCAGAGCGCATTGTCGCTATGATAAATTTTAATAAAAACTAATTAATTAAGCTTTCTCAGAGTATGTGTCACTGGAAACCGAAACTTCTTTGAGTTTGCCATGATTTTGTCTTTTATTATGAGGTGATTTATTTTACTTTATTTATATTTTTTTTAGCTGAGCCATCCTGCTACCTGTTGGCAGCTCAGCAGCAGCTCAGCAGCAGCTCAGCTAGGGCCCGGCATCGAACCCCTGTTGCACAGAGCTCACACTCTTGAGTGAGCTCTTAACCAACTGAGCCACTCAGCCCGCCCTTGAGGTGAGTTGTTAAAGCGACTTTTCTTTCCAATTTATTACAATCATCCTGGTAGACTGACATCACAGTGCTGGGGAAGACTTTATTTTATTTTTTAAATTTATTTTTCAATTACAGTTGACATATAATATTATTTTAGTTTCAGGTATACAGCATAGTGATTAGACATTTATATAACTTACCAAGTGATGACCCCGATAAGTCTAATACCTATCTGATGCCTTACTTTGAGGGTTAATATTAAATCACCATTCTTATATTACTCTTCCTCATTAGATCAATAATGCAAAAGGTGTAATGTGATGTCAAAGGGCTTGCGTTTATCAAGCTGGAAATATCTTGTGGTTGCTTGTCAGGGTAACCTCTCTCCCTTTTAAAAAAAATCTTACTGAAGTAATTTTATTGAATCAATGAATAACTTTAGATTTTATAATGCAAGATAGCAAATAGTATGGCAAAATGCATGGATAATTGGTAAGTAGAATAAAACAATAAATATAAGATTATGTAACATAAGTTCCTTTCTGTCCTAGAGTAAAAGTTGAACATTTATAAGATTGTTCATAACACATATATGATAGATTTGAAGCCTTTATTGTATCATAGTTTACTACGTATAGTATTGATGTTTAATACACTCTGAATAACTTAAAATCAATTTTAAAATACTATTTTATTATTTTACATTTAATGTTCACTTATTAGGTGATGGTCAGTGTGGTTCCTTCAGTCTGAAGTAGTTATCTGAAACTTGTTTTGAAACATTTGATATTGGGTTGTCGGAAAAGTCGTGATGCATTTTTGCAACGAAAAACAGAAAAAATACGTCATGAGTTTCCCAACAACTCAATACATATCCTGTGGAACTCACATCATCGTTCATGTTGCCAATTATTTGGTAATATGCTTAATTTCTCACAAACACCTTGCTTTGTGCTAAAACAGTAAAAAAAAAAATGCCCTACTGTTCCCTGAAAGCAGCTCTCTTTAATTAAGAATCTGCCACATTAACAACTACACTAGAATTTTTAACTAATTAAATATGGTATAGATTTACTGAGATACTAACTCAAGAGTTGTTTATTGAAATTATAAACTGAAAAAGTTCAGTTAATTGTGACTTGTATGTTGTTTAAGCAAGGAAAAGGCAGACCTAATGTCACTTAAAGTCATAAAAACTAATTTCTGTCATTTGAAATGTTCAATTTTAACTAAATTGCAAATATACACATTAACATATGATCAACATCATTAGTTTTTAATGAAATGAAAATTAAAATAACAATGAGAAACCATGACATGTTTATTTAAATGACTAATATTTTAAAAGGCTGATTGCATCAAGTTGAAGAGTGCAGGAAGGAACTTGAACTCTTTCATACAGGGCTGGCATACATAGAAAACGATCCAACACTTTGGGAAAAGTTGAGCAGGATTTTGTTCATTTGTTTGTTTGAAGTTAAGCATAAATCAACCACATAGCACAGTCATTCTATTCCTAGGTATTCACTCAAGGGGGGGAAATAGGACATATATATATATATATATATATATATATATATATATATATATATATATATATATATATAAAACTATGGATACAACCAACACCATAGATGAACCTCAGAATCATTATGTTGAACAAAAGAAACCAAACCTCTTCTCCCCTCAAAAAAAGAATATATATGATTATATGATTCCATTTATATAAAACTCTGGAAAATGCAAACTCATCTCCAGTGACAGAGGGTAGATCAGTGGTTGTTTGGGGATGGAAAGGTAGGGTAGGGATGAGAGGTAGGAAGGGATTGTAAAGTGGCATGAATTATGCTGTGGGTTTCACAGATGTATACATATTCAAACTTATTAAATTTTGCACTTTCAATTTATATAGTTTATTGTATGTCAATTATACTTCAAGCGAGTTCTTAAAAAAAAAAAAAAAAAGTCTCCCTCATCTTTACCTGAGGCTTGCTGCAGGTGAGAACCTGCCATTTTGGAAGTAAAGTAGTGGTCCTTCTGCTTTCTTCTATCTGATATTTTCCTTTTGTTACAAGATTCCTGCCCTTCCCACAGCTGGTCTGAAAAGAGAGGAGGGGAAAGTAAAGCCAAGAGTTTTACTGAACAGGCGTGACAGTGTCGTGGCACTGTTGTGGTCTGTGGTCACATGACTGATGTTGGGCCCCTTTACTTGCAACTCTTTCAGTGTAGACTATGCCACTCTTTCATCTGCACACACTCAACCCTTCTTTCCGCTTTGGCACCTGAAGATATACGCCCTGTCTTTCTTCTGAGGACACCTCACTCTCTGGTAGAATTCTTTAGGAACTGGAAACCTTTCAAAGAGGTCGATGGGATTCACAAACCTTTGAGCAGCTTAGAAAAAGAGCTCAGTTCAGTCCCAGACATAGTCCTGCTCTAGCCAGGTCCCTCTTTCCATTTTTGTCAGGCACGAGTCCGGCATTAGCGCCCTGGATCTCCAATGGCAGGAAACAAGTAGTAAATCTTTTAAATGGTACTGCACGCTGTCACCTTGAGAATAGTGGGCTGCGTTCTCTACCTTTTGGAGACTGAAATTTCAGGACAGGCCTTCCCAAGTATAACCTCCTCACAAAATTCTACAGACAAATCTGACCCTTACATATGTTAGAGGGTGAATCCTCTCACTGGTTCTCAACCACCTACTATAAAAGTCAGCTTGGAGTTATGTCTTACAAGCTACTTTGAAATGTCACATGTATTAATTTTGTGTCTCAGACAAAAATGAATTAGGAAACTTTCCTTTAACAACCTGTTACAGGTTTACTGAGTCAGGGGATATTTACTCTGTGTATGACACTATACCATGTTCTGTAGAAAATAAAGAGAGGGTAATAAATATATTATATCCTCAAATTTCTTTTATAGAATCTATTATAATATGGAAAACTAGATATGTGGGTACATGAGTATAATTCAAATAGAAGGTGGTACACCACAAAAGGTAAACAAGTAAAGCACAATGGAAAATTAAAGGTACAAAATGAATCTTTATTCTGGCTTTGCAGGATTTGGGACAGTGGGGAGAGTGGAAAAAGCCTATATGAGTAAAAGATGATTAAAACGAGGGAGTATGATACTTTATAAGAAAAATAGCCCTTCAATCACTGGTTATTTCCATTTAGTATAATAATTCAATTTTAAAACCTCAGACTTCATGACTTTGGTGTTATCCAAATATCTATTAGTATCTTTCTCAATATATTTAAAATGAGCAAATTGAAATATTTATATGCACATTAAATTCTAAAAATATAATAAATTACAGAGTTTCATTTACAGTTTATTAGTGAATAGATTACCTCCTATGCTTCCTGGCTACTTTCATATTGATCAGAGACTTAATAGCCAGATAGAAATGATACTTACACATTGTAATTGGCTTTAATAATGAGGTTTCTTTAATTCTATGGACAGCATAGCAATATCTTATTTTAATTAAAAATATGCTATGTATTTTATCATCTCAAGAATGGATAAAAAGTACCAATTCTTGAGAAGATAAAAAAACAAAAAGAAAAAGGCAACATTATATAATGAATTTTATATAATAATACTTTCTCCTGTCTTGATATGACTATGGAAAGGTACTTATGAAATAGAGATACCATATTTCCCCATGTACGACCACCCTTTTTCAAAAAATTTGGGGTCTAAAAACTGGGTGCGTCTTATACAGTGGTTGTAGATTGTTTTACTTGCATTTGACAGTAATGAGGAGTTGTATGAATTTTATGATGAATAAAACTTGAGTTCAATAACTTTACATAGTACATTTTTTTTCAAATTTCGGGCCCCCAAATTAAGGTACGTCTTATACATGGGGCAATACGGTATGTAAATCAAGCTTTATGTCAGGTACTTTTAGGGTAAAAAAAATTTTTTTTTAACAAAAATTGTAAACTGGAATAAGGTGGTGATAGGTAACATATGGCAGAGTAAATGATCTCCCAACTTCCTCACTCTGAGCATGTATAGGGAAAAGAGAACCTTAAGTTTGTGTGTGTGCTGTGCCTGTTTGTGTGTATCTGTGAACAAACATTTTTTTTTAATGCCCCAACCAGAGGCAATGATGGTTTTTCTTACTCCTCACTACTTCTTTTTGCACCATTCAATAGCTTCTGCCCTTGGAACACAAGCCACATAGCTATTGAAACTTGATTTTGCTCTCAATGCCATCACCAAACACTTTCTAACATCTTGTTATTTTTTTTCTAAGCCCATCCAGTCCTTTTGTTTCAAAGAAATACATAGAGAAGCAATAAATTAAATTCACAGATTTAGTTGCAGCAAAGCAACTAAAGTCCCATAGTGAATCATACTTTGACTTATGTAAGCACCGTAAGTCTGTTACAGCCTATATAGCAAATTTGTTCACAAATAATTGTATCAAAGCTATCAATATGGTTGCTATGATAATTTAGGTATTTAAAAGTTCAATTGTATTTTATCCAAAATTATAAAATGATAAGTTGATATTTGCAATAGTGTACAAAAATATAATACAGCATTTTGCTTTAAATAATTTGTAAAGTATTTTCAATTTGTTGGAACTTAAATAATTTTAAAATTTCTGATCTTTCCAAATAATAAGCTATTTTTATATTTTTCATGGTTTAAACCCATTTTCAAATATTCTTTGTAGTTGTTCTTTACAATAGAGAATGAATTTCCCACGTTTTTAAGAGGGTGTTCAGAAGCTCAGAGAATAAAAAAGAGCATTATTGAATGATCTTCTGCATCCATTGCCTTTTGTTTTTTGTACAATATTTCAGACATGTTATGATGATATTTGATATAAGATATATGGATATTTTGAATGGGTGACCACATAGCAAAATTTTAATACAAAAAAACAACAAAAAAATCCAAGTAATAAAATAAAGAAGAAAAAAAAAGTGTGTAAACAACTATACAGTATAAAAAATCAAAAGAAAAAATACACTTGAAAAAAATCATTAGTATGGAATTAAAATGTATAGTAATAAAATAACCTCATAAAACTACAAATGAAATAGACCTGGAAGGTCAACATTGACAGTAGCTTGAAAGAAGGCACTCACTAATCAAACTTCTTCCTGGATGCAGGAGGATTTATTCAAGAAGGATAAAGTTTGCACACTTTCCTAAGAAATTCAATGTGTAATTGCTGAACAAAGTCTAATAAATAAACATGAGCAACATAGGTTAAATTAAGATCTACGTTGGGCAGCTATGAGATCCTAGCATAGAGAAAGAAGAACAGGTGTTAGTATCTAAGGTTAGAAGCAGAGCCAAATTTTAAAGCTCAGTAGTACCAGGATTAAAAAAAAAAAAGAAGAGCAAAGTGAGGTAATTCATGAGAAAAGCACACAAATGGGAAATTATGCAATGCAGGGAAGAGTTTGATATAACCATAGAAAATATATTTCGAGGGGTATATTTTAGTCTAGCTGCCAAGTTTAGTTTAGGCTGCCAAGACAAAATACCACAGGTTAGGTGGCTTAAACAACTGAATTTAATTTCATCACAGTTCTGGAGGTAAGAAATTCAAGATCAAGGTGCTGGAACATTTGGTTCCTGGTGAAACCTTTCTTCTTGGCTTATCGACCACCATCTTCTCCATGTCCTCAAATGACCTTTTCTCTGTGCACAGGGAGAGAGAGCTTTGGTGTTTCTTCATTTTTTAATAAGGAAATCAATTCCATCAAATTAAGGGCTCACCCTTACGGTCTTATTTGACCTTAACTAGCTACCTCCTTGACGGCTCTGTATCCCAATACAGTCACATTCAGATTATGGCCTCAGCATACGAATTTTGGGGGCATACAAGTTAGCCCATAACAGGAGCACATTGTTATTAAGACCAGCAGGATGGTGAGCTTGTACCAGTACACTACAGCTGGCTTTTGCAGGAAGGCTTTACACTCTGAGTCTGCACGCAGCTTTAGAACGGATACACAGAGTTGATGAAGGGGTGAGAAATTCCCATCCACTCCAGTGCCAGTGGGGCAAATGGTCCTTTCATTTTTCTGTTGCTGGGTAGAATTTTTCCATAGCACCCATTAGGGATTCTAGAAAATGTACTAGTTAACACTAATGAACCTTTTCATTAGGCTAAAATGGTTTCCATTTCTGCTGAGGACAGGCAAGCTTTGAAAAGGTGCAATCAAAAGTTAAAGAAGCCTGTTGTCATTTTAAAATAGTCTCTTTTGGGGAAAAGCCCAATCTTCCAGGGATTTTTTGCTTGCTCATCAATATGCCTGATGGGTAGCACTCCTCATCATGTGTCCTCATCATGACAAGGCCATGAGCCTCAGCTCTGAATTCAACCCTCTGGCTGTTGTCTGGGTCTTCACTGGCTCATACACTAATATTATGTGGTTTAAGGTGTCTTGCTGCTATTTACGGTGCAGGTTGTAGCCGGGAGAGCCCTTCTGTGTCCTGGACAGAGTCAGAATCAGCTGGAGCCTTCATCTGGACTCATGTCCATCACAGATCTTGCTGGGGCCTCAAATATCTTCCGTTCACTATTTGTCCTAGGCTCTTTAAGCTGTAGCCTTTGGGATGAGGTCATCACCTCTCTGAATAAAACAGAACTAGTAGCTCTCAACTCTCTCCATAGTGTCCAAGAATTGATTTTGGTAGACCAGGAATATGCTTAAACACATCCTGTGTGTAAATAAGTCACCATTTCTCTTCTCCTAAAATTGTGTAGGTACAAGGCTCTCCTCAAGGAGGTCCAGATTAACTAACAACTTTCTCCTCTCTCTGGGGGTGCTTTGTAGATTTATGGTCCCCTTGTCTCTGAAGCTCTAACCCAGATGAGTGTCCCGGCCCTCAAGTCTGACTGTTTGTCCTTTACCTTTGTTCTTTTCTAAACCAAGAGTTTCTTTACACAGGAGCTACTGCTTTGTCATATTTTACCAAGATAACATTCACCCTTGTCTGTTGTAGGCTAGACAAAAAGTTCAGATTCAGACATGTCTAATGGGTTGCAGAGAAATTTTAATTTTGAAAGTATTTAAAATACATTGATTTAATATTTTCACTATATTGTTTGCATGTTAATTAACTTACATATTTATTCTGATAATAAGAATGCATTAAGAGTCTTAGTGCTAGTGTGGAACCCCAGGCCATCAAGATAAATAGTGATTTAGATAGTCTATGTTCTCAATGAGTTTGGAGTCAGGTAGGGAAGACAAATAATGAATTAGTTTCACAAATACTATGTTAGAGGAGGAAGGGGTATTACAGGAGAAATTGTCAGGCATATCAAACCTAGCACAGCCAGGTCGCCTTCATGTGCAGATATGAAAGAAGGACAATGGCTCAATGTGACAGGTAACAGGGAGTGGCTTTCCATAGGAGGTAGTGAAGCAAGGCTAGTTTAGAGTGATTAATCTGATGGTGGAAGACAGGTGGATTGGATAGGAGCCAGAGAGAGTAGATGATGCTGTCAGAACCTCAAACTTGTTGATGTATGACTTAATTGAGAAGAGAAATTTTTATGTGTGGTGTGTATGTGATGGGGGATACTATAAGGTTTAGAAGAGGAAAAAAAAAAAGACTACTGAAGTTAGTATCTATGGCCATGGAGAAATCTATTGTGAAATGTGAAATGCCATGATAAAAAAGAATCCAATAAGATACTGACAAGTATTAAGTAAAATAATTATAGGAGGGGTAGAAAGTAATCTTCCTGCTGTTTTATATCAATCAGTTTTCTATAATTGTGTCTGGCTTTAGACACTGAACTTCAAAAAGTTTAAAAAGTGGAAAAAACAGGAGATGGTCAGAGAAGAGAAGCAAAGATAATTAGGCGTGTGGCAAATGGAAATCAAACGAATTAGATTTGTTTAGCTTAGAAAAAAGGAGAAGGTTGATCTGATTATAAAAATGAGTCATACATAGAGTAATGAGGAGGGAGATGCACTTTTCCATGTTCCCAGATGACTAAACCACAGGAAATGGACTTTAATACAGTACTAATTTCATTTTCAAATGTAAATGAAAAAAAAAACAACCTTTTAAAAATCTCCTACAAATATGCACTGTACAGTTTGCTATGTTTGTATAGGTTCCCACAGGCAGTCTTTGGAGTCCATTAGCATCTGTTTGTGCTCACTGGTAACTTAGGAGTTTAGGAAGTGGAACTAGATGTGCTTATGGGTCTGTGATTTAAACAAGTTAGCAAAGGTTTTTTATTTGATTTCATAAATTTGTCCTGAAAATTAATTTAAAATAATGTAACCGTTTCTCTCACTATGCTCTTTTAAATGCCTCTCCATAAAGTATTATTTTAATTTGAGAGAAAAGAAAAATAAGTCTATAAATTGGTTTACTTTCTTTTTTTTTAAGATTTTTATTGGGGAATTGGGGGGATGGGAACAGTGCTGGGGAATTGGGGGAAGGGGAACAGACAAGTTGCTGTCGTT
>NW_017731994.1:748676-754581 GCF_001890085.2 Hipposideros armiger | reverse complement strand
GGGACCCTCTGGCGTTCCAAGCCAGTTCTTAACCATCGCGCCACTCGGCCGGCCCTGGTTTACTTTCTATCTTACTATAAATAAAAATTCAAAATCCAGTCCTTAAAAATACATAATTAATCAAGAGAGTTTTCAGTTAATTTTTTAGTAATTTACAACTAACTTTATGATTTTATACTAAAAATTATAAAAATTATTAAAAAATCTGAATGTACTCAAATTAAAATAGAAATTTTTGGACATTCTAGGAAGTTCAAGATCTGATTAATTTTACATCTCCTTCCTAATACATCTAAACTTCTTTGACATGTCCATTAGCTTCTAAAGCCAATAGGAAGAGAATTAAGCTCTACCTCCTAGAAAGGGGAGTATCAACAAATATGAGGTTACAGTTAAATCAACCACAGTAACAGAAATACATATTTTGATGAAGATAAGTTTAGCCTGAAAAAAACAAAACAAAACTGTTTCTTGGAGATTTCTTTAAGCTTGAAATCTGTAAAGGTCCAGTGCATTGAAGAGGTCAGATGTGTCCAGAGTAAATACCAAAGAGTTTAGAGTAGAAGATCATAGGATGCTCTGGAGATGAGACTGAGCTTTGAGTGTGATGAGTCTTAAATAATTATTCTGAGAGGAACTGGCAGAGAATGCCAGTAGCATCTTTGTTTTTAAGGAATAAAACTTAGTTTTTGTCAGTAGTGGCTGGTGTAAATCCAAGATTAGGTTGAAGAGGGAAAAGAGGATCAAATATACATGTATGGTGACGGAAGGAGAACTGACTCTGTGTGGTAAACACACAAGCACTATATACATGATGCATTATAGAAATGTACACTTGAAACTTATGTAATTTTACTAACCAATGTCACCTCAATCAATTCAATATTTAAAAAAAAGAATAAGGGGGTATTTTAATAGAGACGTGAGAAATTTTATTATCTCACCTAAATGGAAATACAATGTACTGCAGATGGAAAAAAAAGTGGGATTATGGATACAGATGCTTTGGAGTTAAAATTCATCCAGTTAGTTGATATATTAGAGGTAGGAGGTGCCATGTTCTAGCACCTAAAACACATCGCATTTTTGCTAAGAAATTTCCTAAGGATCAAATGCTTACAATCATGTAAATTATAATTGCTCCTGATTAATAGATAATACAAACATTTTTACAGAAAGGCAATGTGTGTCTCCAAGGTATTAAAAAATTTCACCCTGCTACAATGCTACTTCAATTGGTAAACTTCCCTTGAACATGATAAATATTAATGCCTGGACTGCTTTGCACTGGGCTTGTCATTAGTTAGCTCACTTTATTATCTGCACACTAAATTGAAGATGATTATGTTAAGAGCACTTCATCTCTTCATTATCTTATATTTATTTGACTACCCTACTTGACTAACTCATATTTAATTGAAATTGGGAGTTGGAAATAGAATTATTATGTATTTCCATTTGCAGCTATTTTTTTTTGAGATTGACAGTTTCTTTTTTTTTCTTTGCTTTTTACTTTTACTTTTTTATTTTATTAAATTTTATTTGGAGTGACAATAGTTAGTAAAGTTACATAGGTTTCAGGTGTACAATTTTTTAATACATCATCTGTATATCATGTTGTGTGTTCCCCACCCAGAGTCAGTTCTCCCTCCATCACCATACATCTGATCCCTTTTACTTTTACTTTTTAGTTTTTGTATTAGTGGATTTAATAAAATTCCTCAAATGCTCCAGAGACTCTTTTTGCCACTAAATTTTTCTTTTCCAACATTCCCCAAACATTAAAATACAAATTACAGTGTGCAAATAAAATGTAAATCACTGTTTTCTAACTGAAGAATTAAAATCATAATTTACTACATATATGTTAGCATGATATAAGAATTTTTCAAGACTTTTAGAAAAGTTTGATAATTTTAAATTTGATAGTTCTGTTTTATTCTTTATATTTAAAAATATCTGTAATAACAATAAATACATTAAATCTAATTGGGAAGTTTTAAGGAGTTTGTTTTATGTGACTACAATTTAAAATGTGTGGCAGCATGATTTACTATTCTTGTGTCTTTTTCTTGGGTTCTTTTCAATATATCACTGATTTTTAAATAATACACATATAAGAACAAATTTTTTCTCAAAAAGCATATTTTAAATTAATTTTAAATATTTAACTTCAAAAGAAACATAAAACTTAGCTGATTTTCTGACATTTATAAAATAAATTTTATATTTAAAAGCCTTAAATATGAATGATTAGTATGCACAGAAATTTAAAAACATGCACTATATTTATTACAAATTTAATATGTATTGTAGAAAGGATATTATTAATACCTTAGAGATACAATTGCATTTCTATAAAAATGTTTGTACTTTCAATTAATCTGGGACAATTATAACTCACAATGATAGAAGCATTTGTATTTAAAATATTTAATATTTAATAATATACAGTATTAGTTATATAGCAGGCTTATGTTGTATATATCAATTAGTTATATAGAAAGCAAGCTTTCAAGTTGCAGGTCAGTATAAGTTCATTTATGCATTTACAACTATTACTTTCTTTTAAATCTGTTTAACTAATACTGTAAACTATTACTTGTTTTTATTTTTGTTATTTTTGGAAAATTTGCCTTCACATTGTATTTGGAGGCCTATTTTCATGTTCATGTAATGTGATGTATTAGCCTAATTTAACTGCATGTTGGTAGAAAAACTAGCTATAGCATCAAAATTCTCACTTTTGAATACAGGCTTTATAGCATTAATACAATCATTTTTGTTTTCTGGCATGGGGCCAAACAGTCTGTTTAATGGATTTTAAATATTTATCAAATTAACCAATTGTTTGAATAAACAAATTCCATTAATGGTTTTAGATTTGTATGAATACAATGTGTAAACTATGAGCCATTCATATCCTAAGACAGTTATTGCCAAGCCATTTTAACCATGATCATCTATTATTAAAATATTTAAGTTTATACTCCCTATATACACATGTGTTTATAATTTACATATTTATACTGCTGTACTGATATAATATACATGCATATGCATTATAAAACTCCACAAAGTAGAAATTGAAAATTAAAAATTAAAAGATGGAATAATGATAAGCAACAATTCTACATGAGTTGATATCTTATTTAGTATCATGCGTATCAACACAAAAAACTCCCAGTAAAATCATGATTGATATTTATTGCTCAATAAAAATTGACACTTTTCTTAGCACTTAGTTCTTAACCGTTTTGCTGACCACTATTTTTTCACACTATCATTAACCATTATCTCAAGGCATAACACACACTTAGACGAGAAGCAAATGCACTTTTCCAATTGTTTTCTGATCATGTCAATTTGTCATCTTTCTTTTAAATCTCATTACACTGGCCCTGTTTTTATTTAGGAATTGTTGACAAAATGCTTATATTCTAAGTAAGAAAAGTGTACACTCTGCTAGCTCTTGTTTGCTTGTGCTTTTACTACTAGCAATATCTTTAATCGTTGGTTTTTTGCAAGGATATTTTTCATCTGCTTGTCCATTTTATGGCTTAGTTTTACTAAAACTAGACAGTAACACCCAGAAATGTACTGAACCTGAAATAGGCATGTCACATGCATGACAACCTATTAGAGCTAAAAGAAAAATCCAAAAAACCAAATCTTTGTCACTGTAAATCTCTTCTCCTTGGTTGAACTCCCACCCTTCCCTCAAGGGACATTTTATTTTGTACCATGTGGGACAATCCTCCAACTGTCCTTAGGATAGAGTGAAAAGATCAGTGCTCATCCATGTATTAAATATGAGTAGAATCAGTTTCTTTATCTATGTTAAATGTTATTTACTGTTCCTTCTTACACACTGATGGGTTATCTTGCTTACCTCCCGTGATAATAAATACACCTCTTTGAGACAACAAATTTAAGGACTACAGAGGACAAATTTACCACATCCAGCCAGCAACACAGGTCAAGCCTTTGGAATGGTATCTGGAAACTTCTAAACTGTATTAATAGTAGATCCAGTAAATCAGCTTTTGGTAATTAAGAAGTTGTCTAATTTTAGGCTTATTATGAATATGTACTAGTTGTTCTGTTCTGCCACTATCTTTGGATAGAATATGGCAAGTCAGTTCCAGAAATCTACATGAAATTACCCAATTAAGGATGACACTATTTTATCATTTAAATAAGCAGCTATTGTCATTAGTTTCCATCTAAAAGAAGAAGAATATGTGCAACATGATTTTTGCTTAATCTTTAGCTTAACTACAAAGGTATTTATCTGGACAACTTAGAATACTTTCAACGTATGCACGGAATATTAATTTATTCAATAAATATTTGTTGAGTGCTAATATTTTGTACTCTTCTAGGAACAAAACAACCTGTATTTTTCCTAGTGAAAAAAAGATGAAAATCCACCCTGACCTAATAGAACACTCAGCTACAAAGAAAACAAGGTCAAATATTAATAAGATACTGATACTGGTGATACATATTATAGATGATATATTGTAGAAGTGTATACTTGAAACCTATGTAACTTTACTAACCAGTGTCACCCCAATAAACTTAAATAAAGAGAGAGAGAGAGAGAGAGAGAGAGAGAGAGAGAGAGAGAGAGAGAGAGAGAGAGAGAGAGAGAGAGAGAGAGAGAGAGAGACAGGTATAATTTTCTACAGGGTTATCAGGAAATCTTCTCTAACAAGATGATGTTTGAACAGTCATAATGGATGGGAAGAAATAAGACAAGCAGGTATCTAGAAACAACGCATTCCAGTCTGAAAGAAGACCAAATGTAAAAATACCAGACAACAGTGAACTTGGCAATGAGGCCAGGAGGCTAGAGAGGGAGAAACTGGTAGGGTGTGAAGTCAGGAAAGAGACAGTGGTGGGAACAGACGTAAAAATGTCTGTAGGGTAAGGATTATGGAAATTTTTTTTTTCAAGAGAGAAATAAGAAGGAACTGAAGGAATCTGAAAAGAAAGATATAATATTATGTGGATGTTAAAAAAATAAATCATTCTTAATTTGAAGTATAGAGGGTAAGAATGGAAGCCTGGAGAGTAGTTAGTTAGCAGGATATTGCAATACTAGATCCTGGGATTATCATGCTAAGCAAAATAAGTGAGATAGAAAAAGTTAAGAACCATATGACTTCACTCATATGTGGATATAAAACTGAATGCAGCAAAGGAACAAGGTAAACAAAGAAACAAAACTCATAAACACAGACAACAGTTTAGTGGTTACCAGAGGGTAAGGGGGGAAGGGAAATGATAAAAGAGGAAAAAGGGGGTCAAATATATGGTGATGGAAGGAGAACTGACTCTGGGTGGTGAACACGCAATGCAACACATATGTGATGTTTCATATAAATGTACACTTGAATCCTATATAATTTTACTAACCTATGTCACCCCAATAAATTTAACAAAAGAAAATTTCTCATTTTATTTGTTAGCATCTTAGGAGTGGTTTCATCAGCATGATTATGCAAATCTGGTCTGAGACCAAATTGTAGAATGAACTGGACTGTGTTTCAAGAAAAAGATGGTCTCAGATTATACAGAATTTTGTAGGTTAAAGCTTTTTGATATTAGAACCTTTTTTTTTAAGATTTTTATTGGGGAATTGGTGGATGGGAACAGTGCTGGGGAATTGGGGGAAGGGGAACAGATAAGTTGCTGTCGTTTTGGTCTTCAGTCTAGTTGTGGAGGATGTTGCTTCACTGGTCCAAGTTGACACCATCATTGCGCTCTTCCCGGGTGAGGCAGATCAGTCGCTGGCTTCTGGACGGGCGCTCATGGCAGCTGCTGGCCGCTCACAGTGGCTGCTGGCTACACCTGGTAGCCCATGGCAACCCACTGCAGCAGGGGCTGCAGCCTACGC
>NW_017731994.1:673161-748166 GCF_001890085.2 Hipposideros armiger | reverse complement strand
AGCAACAGCGGTTCGAGGCCAGCCCGAGCTGAGCAGCCGCTAAGCTGCCAATAGGTAGCAGGATGGCTCAGCTAAAAAAAAAAAAAAAAAAGATACTACATGTGAATTAGAATTTGTGATACAAAATTCTAAGGATTTTGAAATATAAGATAATTTGAGATACAAAATGAATGATGACCAGAAAGGAAATATTTAAATTAAATAAAGCAACATACTCGTATGAAGAGAGTAATTTGCATTGATAAAAATATTAAACAAGTTTTACTATCATTACTCTGTCAAAAATATTAGTATGTTTCTCACAAAGTCCAAGTAAAGAGTTTGTATGTATTCATTGTGTTAGATGATTTGACCAAGGATTAATATAATTGTTCTGAGCATGTTTAAGGTAGGCATGGCTAAGCTATGATGTTCAATAGGTTATATTGAATGCATGTTCAAATTACAATATTTTCTACTTATGATGGGTTTATTAGGACTTAACCTCATTGTAAGTTGAGGAGTATCTACACTTCAGATTTAAATTATGTTTAGAGGAAATATTTGGATATTATTATTTACAAATAGAAGTGGTTGAAAGTAAATAGACAAGATACCTCCCAAGATTATTTTAATAAATTTTATTGTAGCATAATTTTGGATTTACAGTAAAGTCACAAGGATAGTAGAGAGAGCTCCCCTATACCTTGCACCCAATTTCCCCTATTGCTAAAATCTTAGATTAATGGATAGATTTGTCACAAATAATAAATTTTATTTTTTATATTTTTTAATTAACTACAGTTGATAATTTATTAAGATTCTGTAGTTTTTATCCTATGTTCTTTCTGTTCTAGTGTCCTATCCAGGATACCATCTTATTCCTATTTATTTATTTTTTGTCTGTTTCTCTCATTGTATTGTTCTCTGGGCAAATTCCTCAGAACTGACTTGATACACTAGTTCTTTCTTTAATTATGTGTGGTCTACAGTTTATTCTACTCATTCATCTTTTTTTAATTCAATACCCATTTTCTCATTTTCAAGATTTTTAAGTTAACTTGGTAACCACATGTATTTATTTAATATCTACCTCTTTTATAATTTATTCTTTTTATTAATGCTCTTCCATTTTTTTAATCCCAGAGTGTCCAAAACATTGATATTAAAATCATTTTCAATTTTCTCTACTATTTTTATCTAGCGTAAATTTATCTTACAATTGTTTTGGTTTGCCATAAATTTGAATTTCTAAATTTTGGTGTATAAATTCAATCTGAGTGTGGGTTGCATTTATTTTTGTTCTTGTTTTTTTTTTTTTTTTCTCTTTGGTGTGTACACTCTTTTCTTACAATGCCATTTTCTGTATCCTGATTAATTTCTCCCAACAAGAACTTATATTGATGGTTCAGAACTCCTGCCTCATGGATAATTAAGATATCCGTATATACCCGTATCTTATCCAGCATGACTGACCGCATGATTGTACCTGCTTCATTCATTCAACCTCCTTAAACGTTAACTTTTTCTAAGTCATAACTCCAGCCAGGAGACTCATTACAACTTTTGTTCCCATCTCCTTTCAGAGTAGAAATCTGGTCTTACACCTTTATTTTAAAAAGTTATCCAGGACCTACCTAGCAGGGAATCATTTTAATTTCTATTGTCCTTTTAATTTCTATTTATTTTCTTCTCTCCACTTGTTTTCTAGATCTGAAACTAGCAAGACTGAATATCTAAATCTGCTTGTTGTGTTATGTTTATATTCTGTTTAGTCCTAGAAGATGTATGTTTTACACACAGATTTTTCCTTTAAATACTTTTTTTTTATAATTTTTCTACTATCATGATGTGCTTGGAGAGGGGCAAAAGGACTGTAGAAGTCAAATTATAACCCTCAATTCATTGTTTGTTGGCTAATATTTTCTAAGTGAATTTTATATATAAACAGACAGACTGAAATTAACTACATTAGTCTACTTATCGAGAGAATATATTTTATAAGTAAAAATCTGCAATGCTCTTTTATAGATAGACTAAGTGATTACCCTTGGGAACTCTGCTACTTAATCTTGTGAATTGGATGATATATGAGACATAGCTCCTGTAATGAATAAGATGTTAATTATGGAGATATACAGATTAAATGGGAGAGAATGTATTGCATTTGGCAATGTAATGACTATAATAGACAGTCAGGGTGAGCACTACGTATTTTATCCGTGCCAGGTATTTTTCTACACTGTGGAAGAAATCACAGGTGTGTGAAACCTCTTGGATCATTTTGATCATCGCCTTGACATGCACTATATTCTCTCCGGTATATTTTTAGGACTTTTTCCAGTTTCCAATGACATACACTATAGTTCTTCATAAGTGGTTGCATACTCAGGGTGAACCTGTTTTTTAATATTCATAATGGCAAGTCAGGTAACGTTATAGAAATGTGCAGATTTTACCTTCTTCTCTCAAAGTTGCACAGATTAGCTCAATAGTATACAATCAATTACTCATAACTGCAGACTGGGAAAAAAGTCTGAAGGTCAGCTGTTTCATTGCTTCATAGCATCTTTCATAAAACACCTCCAGTACGTGGTAACCCAACTTCAGCATCCACATTTTCAAGTCAAATTATATCACAGTGATC
Organism: Hipposideros armiger; assembly: GCF_001890085.2. NCBI lineage: Eukaryota > Metazoa > Chordata > Mammalia > Chiroptera > Hipposideridae > Hipposideros > Hipposideros armiger. The sequence goes on along the minus strand of NW_017731994.1, from coordinate 745,540 downwards.
CATGAGGGGAGGTGGGATGAACACTTCCCAGTCATTGTCCAAATGCCATCCCTTCAAAGGTGTGCCTATAATCATCACACTTGGTGTCTCTTCTTATTGGACACCCTCATTGCCCCCCACAACTTTATAAATTTCATGGCTTTAGTTATCCACGTCATTCTTCTTAACTTCTAGAGATGAACTGCTCCAGTGTGTCAGCATTTTTCTTAACTGTGTTTTATGGAGAACTGAACACAATATTCCAAATGTGCTTAATATCCAGCACAGGAAATAATGTACCTATTATCTCCCTTTTCTATATACACTGTCATCTATTAAATTTAATCCACAAGTTTCCCAAATATTCCTTATTTTATAGCATTTCAGGTTTCTGTAATTTCTTTTTAAGCGCCCCCAAATTAACCAGTTGATGCTGAGTTCTGTCATCTTGGACATGATGAATTATAAAAGCTCTATCTACTTTGGAGTTTAGATTAAACTTCTTTCTCTCTGAAACATTATCTGCATTTTTATACCTTCATCAACTCTGTGTCTTCCTATTATTCTCGCAGATATTTTATATTATAATAGTTTAATGGACTCATCAAGTTTATTCAGTGCCCGAAGATATAATTTGTTGGAGCCAGGAATCTTAAACTCATTTAAATAGCCAGGGGCTCTTGTATGTTTTCTCCTCGATATTTTGATTTATTTTGTTAATCAATGTTTTCTCTGCCAATGTGGTTTTAATTTCATTTCCAAATTAGGGAAAATTGACTCAAAATGGATTTGAGGACTTTATCTTGTTATGTTTCAGTTTGTTTTTTGACCACCTCTTTCGAGCATCACACCTATGGCCTCTCTGTTCAATTTCTTCTTCCAGATATTGCCAAGATATTCTTTTCCTGTCCTCTGCTTTTTGGTAATAGTTATATTCTAAACCTTAGGTTCCTTGACACTATATTTATGGACTCCTGACGTTCGTATTTTTTCTTGGTTATAAACTGTCTTTCCATTTTTTCTTAAACTTTAGATATGTTAATTTTAGAATTATATGTTAATATCATGAAATCACTTCCATTTTCATTCTCATTTGACCCACACAAAATTATGTGTTTGGAATATAATTTTCAAAGATAGTTAAAATATTTTTATGATCTTTAAAAATTCAGACATTGATTTTAATAACTATTTTCTCTCATTAAATTCAAGGACACATGTTCAAATCATTAAAAAATGCTGTTTCTCGGATCACTAACTTCAGGTCACAGTGCTTTCATTTTATATTTGATTTTTACCAGAGAATTCATCTTTCTTATTCAAAATTAGTCTAGTGCAATAACAGCCCTTATTGCATTTACAATGTTCTGGGAAATAAAATTGTGCACTAGGACACAAAGCAGGTCAGTAGTGTACTAAAATTTTTTCTTTGAATAGTCAGAGCATTCTAGCAGTTTTGCTGTCTTTACCACTGTCATTTCCAGTCCTTAATCTAATTTGGTCATCTTCACGGAGGACACATCACTCCTTTTGTTTTATTTTAGCAGTTTCTAGTGTTTGCATATTGTTATGCTATTGCTGCTGATTTCTTTCCTTTTAAGGGGGAAAGGGATGATAGGGAAATTAAATAACATCCCTCTCCCTGATATATCAGCTGACATGAGAACATACCTGCTTTCTTTTAAAGGGAGAGGGAGCTGTTTTAAGGGGGGACAAATGTACAACTAACAGAAGAAACACTCTTGGAATTGTTTTCCAGTGATTTTATTCTGCTACTCATCTACCATCTGTGTAATCTCCACTATTGCATCTACCACAGTTTTAATTGCCTTTTAAGGTTTGTTATTTGTATTATTATTATTATTAATATTATTATATTGTTATTATTAATTTGTCTTTTAGGTCTATATTCATTAGATTCTAAACATGTTGAATGACAAATACCATTTCCTTTCCACTGATGTGTTTTTGGTTACCAGAAAAGTACGGGGACATAGTAGGGTCTCAGTACAAACTTGTTGAAAAATGGATGAAGGTTCCATCACATTTCAGCAGTCCCAATACGATGAAATTTGTCTGTAAAATTCATTTTATCACTAATATTAATTATACTTTATGCATCAACTAATATTAATATATGATGATTTGGATTATAATTCCATTTTTTATATGAATAGACTTCAGGTTATATTGAAGCATGAGAGAATGAGAGGGAGGAAGGGGGAGAGAGAGAGAGAGAGAGAGAGAGAGAGAGAGAGAGAGATTATCTCTCAATAGAAGCACATCTAATTTAATAAGTTAAAGATTCCAGTTTACAATCCTAAATATAAACAGATTACTCATGTTTCCTCCCCCTTTGAATGGCAAACATACATGTATATATATATGGAGATCTCTATCTATTTAATCACCCTTTAATTTCCAAGGCTTCTTTTGTTCTTTGGAGCAGGTTCTTATGTGAATTTATTTTGGCCATTCCAAATTCTTCTGATTTCTAAGTGAATTTTGCAATTAATTTGATAATTTCTACCAAAAAGAAAAAAAGTCTGATGGGATTTGGAGACTGTGTTGAATCTGTCAACCAGTCAATTAGGGGAGAGGGGATTAAATGTTAACACTATTGAGCTTTCTTACCTAGGAACAAGGTTTACCTATCTCCATTTCTTTTGACCTTCATGAATTTCTCTCAGCAATGCTTTGTAGCTTTCAGTGGACACATCATGCGCATATTTTGTCAGACTTATCTAGAGACATTTCTCATTTTAAAGCTTTTGTAAATGTATTTTTAATAAGTTCTGATTTTGTGTTGCTAATATATAGACGTACAACTGGTTTTTGTATGTTGGGCTTGTGCCCTGTAAACTTTCTAATTTGACTTATTCGTTCTTTAGTTCTAGTAGCTTTAGGGACATGGGCGATTTAATGAGGAGAGACATAGTCTGCTTACCACAATGACTTATATCAAATTAAGTGAGTCCTTTATATTTCTAGCTTTAGGAGTTTTTATCATAAATAAATATTGGATTATTTAAAAAACATTTTTGCATCTATTGAGGTGATGTTATGTATTTTTTTTCTTTTTTAGTTTCTCAATATGGTTAATTACATTAAATGACTTTGAATGTGAAACCAACTTTGCATTTCTAGGATAATGATTATGGTAAAATATACTTTTTATGTTTGCTGGATTCTATTTGCTAAGCCTATGGGAAACATTTTCTGTGCATCTATATTCAAGAGAAATACTCAGCTGTAGGTTTTTTTTTTTTTTTACAATGTGTTTGCCTGCTTTTGGCTTTAGGGAAACCATAGAATAATTATTCTATCCTCTTCAATTTTTTGAGTTGTTTTGTAGAATTGTATTATTTCTTCATTAAATGTTTGGTATAATTTCCAGTGGAACAAATTAGGATTAGAGTTATTTTCTTAGGAAAAATTTTAAGTAAAATTTTAAATGTCTGAGTTGCATGTTTTTGTATTCTTTACTCTTTATGTTATGTTTCAGTGTATAGTGCCCTATTTTGTGTAGGGGTTGCCATTTCCTGCTTTTGTCTGTATGTTCATAGTACTGTTCATGACTTTGTATTCTCTTGATTTTTTGTTTCAGGTTGAATAGCCTCAGAAGCAAATAGAACACATAATTACCTCAATCCCAACAGACCTTCTCCAAGGCACATTGTATTGAAGCTGTCAAAAATTAATGACAAAGAAAGAATTCTCAAGGCAGCCAGGGAAAAGAGAATGGTAACCTATAAAGGAAAGCCCATTAGATTATCATCAGATTTATTTTTTTTTCTTTCTATCTTTCTTTCTTTCTTTCTTTCTTTCTTTCTTTCTTTTTCTTTTGCCATTATTAGAGGATTTCATTTATTTATTTTTTTAATAAATTTTATTGGGGTAACAATGGTTAGTAAAGTATATAGATTTCAAGTGTACAATTCTGTAATACATCATCTATATATTGCATTGTGTGTTCACCACCCAGAGTCAGTTCTTCCATCACCATATGTTTGATCCCTTTTACCCTCGTCTGCCACCCCCATTCCCCGTTCCCCTGTGGTAACCCCTAAACTATTTTCTATGTCTATCAGTTTTTGTTTCTTTGTTTGTTTGTCTTGTTCCTTTGTTGCTTACAGTTTTATATTCCACATATCAGTGAAATCATATGGTTCTCTATTGTTTCTGTCTGAATTATTTAGTTTAGCATAATCTCAAAATCCATCCATGTTGTGCAAATGACACTATTTCATCTATTCTTATGGTAGAATAGTATTCATTTGCATATATATACCACATCTTCTTTATCTAATCATCTATTGAAGGACAGTTTGGTTGTTTCCATGTCTTGGTCACTATAAGTTTAGCTGCAATGAACATTACAGCACATATCATATTGTCCAGTAGAAAGTCCACAAGACAGGAAGGAGTAGAATCAAATATTCAAATTATTGAAAGAGAGAACTTATGAGCCAAGAATAATATATCCAGCAAAAATATCCTTTAGATATGAAGGAGGAATAAAGACCTTTCCAGAAATACAGAAGCTGAGGGTCATTGCAACAATATTTACAGTGGCCAAAACATGGAAACAACCAAAGGGTCCTTGGATAGATGATTGGATAACGATGCGGTACATATACACAATGGAATACTAATCTGCCATAAGAAAAGATGAAATACTACCATTTGTGATAACATTGATGGATCTTGAGATTATTATGCTAAGTGAAATAAATCAGACAGGAAAAGTTCGAGAACCATATGACTTTGCTCATATGTGTGATATAAATCTGAAGGCAACAAGGAACAAAACAAAGAAACAAAAATTCATAGACACAGACAACAGTTTAGTGGTTATCAGAGAGTGAGAGGGGAGGGGGGATGGTAGAAGAGGGAAAAGGAGTTCAAATAAATGGTGATGGAAGGAGATCTGACTCTGAGTGGTGAACACACAATGCAATATATATAGATGATGTGTTATAGAACTATACAATTGAAACCTATGTAGTTTTGTTGACCATTGTCACACCAATAAATATCCATAAAAAAATTAAATGTCTTTGATATGGAATATTCAGGTTATGTGAAACCATCCCCTCTCGGGTCTATTTTATTTTTAAGTCTATTTCTACTTCAGTGAACTTTGGTGTGTGTGCCTTTCAAGGAATTTGAAATGTTTAACTTAATTTTATTTTATTGGAATAAAGTTGTTCATAATATTCCCTAATTACTTGTAAGCATCCAGAGTTTTGTTACGTTTCTGATTACTTAGAATGATGATTTGTGATTTCTCGATTTTTCCTGAGCAGTATGGCTAGAGATTTATCAATTTTATTCTTTTTCTCATAGAGTCACTTTTGATTTATAGATATCTCTTCATGTTTATCTGGTCTCTATTCCATTGATTTCTGTCCTCATCATTATTATTTCCTTCTTATTGTTTTACTTTTAGGTATCACTTCTTTTTCTAGTATCTTTTTGATGAATTTACCCTTTTATTATTATAAGATGATCTTCATACTCAGTAATAATTTTATATGAATTACATTTTGTTTGATATTAATACAGTAATTCCATTTTTCTTTTGACTAGTCTTTGCGTGGTTTATATTTTTCAATACTTTTACTTTATATATATATATATATACATAGGCATCATATATATATGTATATATATGTATATATACATAGGCATCATGTAGTTACAGCTTGCTTTTTTTTTTTTTTTTTTTTTAGCTGAGCCATCCTGCCACCTGTTGGCAGCTCAGCTCGGGCCGGGACTCGAACTGCTGTTGCTCAGAGCTCACACTCTTGAGCGAGCTCTTAACCAACTGAGCCACTTGGCCGGTGCTCAGCTTGCTTTTTAATCCATTCTGAATATCTCTGCCTTTAATTGAAGTATTTAGATGATTAAATTTAATATTTTATTGATAAGTAAGGTTTATGTCTTATATTACACTATTTATGTTCTATTTGTTTGATCTTTATTCACTTTTCCCTCTTACTCTACCTTATTTTGGATTAACTGAGTATTGTTACATATGTATTTTATCACCTATGTAGCTTTACCTATTTGTTTTCTTGTATTAGTGATTGATTTAATTTATCACCATCTAGTTTCAAGATATATTATAGCATTCTACATAGGTTTTAAGAATCACAAATTAATATACTTTCATTATTTTCTTCCTATTACTTACAAAAATGTTAACATACATTTTTATACATGTGTATGCATTTATATTACACACATGTGTATATTTAAATGGATGTGTCTGTATATGTGAATGTCATAAACTCCATGATACATTATTATTTTAAGCATTCAATTATCTTTTAAAGTGAGTAAATAATAAGAAATACATCTCATATATTTATTTATGTAGTTACAATTTCTGGTACTCTATATTCCCTAGATGTAAATCTGTATTTCCAGCTGGTAATTTCCTTCTCTCTGACAAATGTCATTTAACATTTCTTGTAATCTATGTACTGAGAGTAATTTATTTCAGCTTTATGTACTAGAAAGTAACTGTATTTCTTCTCTGTTTTTAAATATTTTATTATGGAATAATTATGTATATATAAAATATATAAATGAATTATTATATATAATAAAATAAATATTATTTTAGATTATTTTAAATACTATAACATAATATTATGATTATATAATACTTGTATATACTGACTGCATATATATGAAATATATATATATATATATATATATATATATATATATATAGTCTCCCATGAATCTATCTATCATACAATTTCTCCTAAAACATCTTTTGAAAACAAATAGAATATAAATACAAAGCTATTTGTGGGTTTAAATGTGCAGGCCTGCTAGTTTCAGAATTAGAAACTGTACAGAGAAAGAAAGAGTCTTTTTAAGGTAATTTGAATGAAAAAGGGTACCTGCCATGTGGTACCTTGCCAAGTCCTTGAAATTAAGGTCCAGGAAGGGTTTTGTTTTCTGGACAGAGACTAAAAAAAAAGTAGCAATGGATTTTCTTGCTAGTATTATGACCTAGATAAAACTGACACTTAATGAGGTAGAAAGAGACACAGCCATGCATCCAACCATGTTGAATATATTATACATCTAGAATTACAACTTTACATATGGTAGAATTCTCATTAAAATTGCATATTTCTTAAATTCTATTTTAATTTCTTATGTCCTGAGGTATTTCAGCTCAGTCTTACAGGTCGTAAATTATTAACTTAGCTTCATTCAATGAGCACTCTAGCCAATCAATTTGATTTTTAATATAAAATATAAATATACATGTATGTATATATTATGATATACATATAAACATATATATTTTTTTCTATTTTTATAGATGTTGTAGTTTTAAGCTGACATTCCTTATCTCATTTACAATGAATTATATATTATTCTTGAGTTTCCTTTTCTGCTTGTTTTCAATAGAACATGCCCAACTTTACAATAACCATAAATTTAGAATGACATTTTGTTGTACAACTCAGACTTCGGAATGAGATCTGCTTTTTTGCTTATGAAGATGACTTAAGATGCATGATGCACCTTGATTTTTGGTCCATAATTTTCCTATTTTGTAAACTCACACTATAATTTTTTTAATATATCTGTTGACTTTGAACTTGTTTTCCATATGAAACAAGGAAAAAAAAACATTATATAGATAGATAGATGATAGATAGATAGATAGATAGATAGATAGATAGATAGATAGATGATAGATAGATTATATGGCATAGTAGTACAATCGTGGGTTTTTGTTTCTTGGGAGACAAAATTAGGCACTATTCAAACCAAAAACTTGAATTAAGGAAAACATTGCATGGCATATAATGAATGTACTGGATTATAATGGGGCATAAAAACAAATTAGAAATGCAAGCTAGTTTAAACCTAAAAACTGTAGAATTATGATAAAGATTTTATAAATTTGACTTTTTAGTTTTGAACTTGTGGTTGAAAATCTATGATTATGGAATTATAAATATTAAGAAGCTGTGCACAATGAACTTTAGTCTCTTTTCTTAGCATTTAATAAAGTATCACATTTTTTGTATGTTGTATATCACTTATAAAAGGCACAACGTAATTTTATTTAAAAAAATTTACATCTTATGGTTTCTTTACTCTTTCTTTCCTTCCTTCCTTCCTTCTTTCTTAACATTGCAAATGTTTGGGAAACATAAAAGAAATTTAAATAGTTGGCTCAGCTAGCATTTTATTTTAACATATTAACTAATTCTGCATCCATGAACCCCATTAGGCATTTTTGCACAAAAATTCTGTAGCTAATTTTATATTGCATGGCTGAAACTGATATAAATGTTATCTTCTATAAATTACTACCAATTTCCTGAGGATTGATTTTGAAATAAAGGGACAAAATACATGTTTTATATGACTGTATTTTCTTATTATGTAAAAAATACACTATGAATTATTAAATAATATATTATTAATATTACATTTGTGTTTCAGGCCATGAGTGTTAAGTGAACCAAGTAAATTATTATAATGTAATACATTATTTTCGTTCTACTTTGAAATTAACTTGAAAGGATAATGTAAGAAAAATATATACTTTTTTAAAAATTCCCATAATCTCTACTGTGATTAAAAAAATACTTAAAAGCATTTTAACATCAGGGATTGTGAGGTTATCAGACTATGATGTTGCAGTACTCTGCGTCTTTCACTTCTGGCATCCCTCTCCAAGAACCAGTCCCACTCTCCTGATTGATATAGAAAGTCAAACAGCTGCCCCAAATGTTTTTGCAAGTTCATAGTCTCTTCCCTTAATCCATGGTTAAGGAAATACCACTTGAAACATTTATTGTCCATATAAGCTCTTAACTAATCAAAAGTTGCCACTCTGCCCTTTACCAGGTCAAAAGTAAGAAAAGTATAACCAGCAAAGCCTGGTTATGGTTTAGGTACACATGGGTCCCCCTGCCTCTTTCAACCTCTCCAAAGCTATATGTTTTTCTGAATTTCCTGCCTAGAACTTCCAAATTGACAAAGATGGAATCACTTCTTTGTTCATCCCCTCCAAGGTTTGGAGTGATTACACATAAAAGTCACTCAATATCCTTTGAACAGTGAATAAATATAGCCCTTGATTTCATATATCATCCTGATATCTAGACTTTCCATTTGACCACATGTAAAATAAGTTGGGATTATAGTCCTTCATGTATACTCTTTCCTGTCTGCTGCCCTGCTTGGTTGGTATCAATTATTGTCCTTTTCAGAATGTGATGTCATCAGTTTTAAGGTGACATCTTCTCCCAAATTCTATATTAATGTATTAACTTACTAAACAGTCCACCTAACATAATATGCCAGTTTTCTCCTTGAAAAATAAGTCTTCATATTCTATATGAAGAGTTCGTAGGATTTAGGAATATTATTTTCATCAATGTTTTTTTTATATGCTATATCACATGTGGAGAGACTCTCAAGATAATAAGAATACAGTTGGTAGCATGATTGGATCTTTATCAAGGTAATATTAAGAACTTGGCCTTGGGATGCTCTTCCTCCTACAAGAAGTCTTCTCTCTCACATTTCTCTATGTCATAGCTTACAAGTTATATCAACACAGAGGACTAAAATACATATCCCTATGTCCCAGAATTTTTGTTACTATCTTTAATTTTTTAAAACAATTTTAAATGCCTTTGTTTTCTAACTTAGAAGAAAATTTACTTTTTAACGAATTTATTTTTTATCTCATCACCAAAACATAAACTACATGAAGACATGAGCTCTTCTATCCTTCATGTCTCCACTAATGACCTGACATGATCTATCCTAGTCAGTTTCAGCTGCTATAACAAAACACCACAGCTTGGCTAGCTTGTAAACAATGAATACTTATTTTTCATAGTTCTGGAGGCTGGGAAGCACAAGATCAATACAGTAGCATGGTCATGTGCTGGAGAGAGCTCTCTTCTTACCTACTTCACAGCCAGTGACTGCTCACTGTGTCCTCACATGGTGGGAGAGGCTCAGGTCTTCCAGGAGCCTCTTTTATAAGGCACTGATGCTATTCATAAGGACTCTATCCTTATGACTCAAGCACCACCCAAACATCCTGCATCCTCATACCATCATCTGGTGGTTAGGGCTTCAATATATGGATTTTGAGAGGACACAATCATTCAGACCATAACATGGTAATACTTCTTTATGAGATGAATTTAGTTTGTGTTAACCACATGTCTTCCAGTTTCAGAAAGTGATAACCACCCAGAATGGAGATCATCTGACCAAAAACTCCATTAGAATCATTTGATGCTATGGATAACATATTGGACTGAAAAAAAGAAAATCCAAATTCGTACTTCTTTATGTTATTAAGAAGTTCAAAACATTGTGTAAGAAAACCTTTGAAAAATATAAAGCCAAACCTATTTCTTACAGTCCTAAAATTTTTCTTTGGATAAAATGAGGAAACTTCAACTTCAGTTTCTGCGAAATTCCAATATGAAAAATACAGGCACCCAGGAGGCAGAATTAAAGACTGGTATTCAATGCAAACTGGAGAACTTACACATGTTTAAAGAGGCAGCAGGTACTTCAGGAAGGAGTGTCTGATTGCTAGGTGGGTATGCGTGAAGGCTAAGTGCTGTTATATTTTCCAGTTTGTTGATAGAAGTTTTAAATCTGGATCTTAATTAATGTCCCTAGAGATCCAAGTTTTGGAAGTTAATTCTGAACATTTTCATTAATCCAAAAAATGTTTGAAGAGGATTATGACCCATAGATCATCAATTCTTAAGTGCAGGACTCTGTGTCCTCATCATTCTAAGGTCCTTTTAGAATCATATTTACTCAAATACACATTATTTTGAAAGACATCCTAAGAATTAATATGCAAAATTCACCATTGTGGTTACTATTGGAGTCATGAAAAGGTATTGCTTATGATAGCCTTAATATGCACTCTTTGGAAATTTAACTCAGTCCTTGGCATTTTTCTCTTCAGAAATTGGTGTGTTTTGATCTTAAAAATACTGTGAATTAAGTTATAAAGAATATTTCATTTGTGATGGCTGCAGAGAAGCCATCTCCATTCAACTCAAGTAAATATTTGGATATGGTGACATGGATTTTGGAAGACTTTAATTTATCACATTGTTAAATTCTAACAGAACCTGAGACCTACTCCAAATAAACCTCTAAGATGATATATTATTTTATAATATTCCTATCAACAATACACATATATGCATGCATGCATATATGCATATATAATGTGTAAAATACAATTGTGAATTATAGGTATTGTCTGTTTTGTTCATGTTGTATGTTACTAGTACCCAAAAAAGTGGCTGGCAGATAGTATGTGCTCAACAAATATTTTTTAATAAATGAACGAATCCATTAAGTTGTAAATTGGGTGACTCCTAAGTTTTAAAAACTATACTAAGTAGCTTACATAAAGTAGCTATCTAATGAAAAGCTATTTTTTTTCATATATGTGTCTTATCATCTTACAAATGATGGCATTTAGACTCAATTAAGGCATAAAATCTGTCAATTTTCACAAATTTATGATAATATATGTCTCAAAATTCTGTGCTATTTTCATCATTTACAAAATGACTTTAAATCACAAACATTAGATTATTGTGGAAGCAATTAATAGTTTATTAAATCTGTTCTACATTGTTATGTTAAAAAAAAAGAAAGAAAACATGTTCTCTAGAACAATAGTTCTTAAAAAGCAATTACATTAAACAAGTTAATAAAGAAATAAGCAGGAGCTTGGATGCTAAGATTCATGATAGTAATAAGATGTTGTACAACTAGGAAACAGTTATTACTACACATTTTACTTTTCAGCAACTCTTGTATTTTTAATAATTTGACCAAAATTTTCAATTTATAAAAATAAAGGAGAATAATATTTATTGTGCTACTTTCATATTTCTGGTGCCTATTGTATTTACAAAGTTTTTATTCACAAGGAAAGACTTAATATAATCATATTTATTTTAATTTCCATGTTGCCAATATAAGCACTAGCTCCAAATTCTAATTAAGATTATGAGGAAAGTCTTGAACCAGAATTATACAAAGGGTGTCAAAAAATGTACACACATTTTAAGAAAGGAAAAAACTGTATTAAAATTGTAATATTCAATATATACTGATAACAAAAGATGAATACAAGTGGTGTATACATATTTTTGGCAGCCCCAGTAGATACAAACAATGGTTTATAGTGAATGTCAACATGGTAGAAACCATACATAGAAGAATCCTGAAAAAAAATTACTCAGTAACTCCTAAATCTGCCCTTTTAAATTTTCTTGTGATACAGAAAAAGATTCTGAAGCTTTAGAGACATAAAAACCTTTTTGGTTAAAAATAATCTAGAATAGATTACTCATCTTCTATTTCAATGTACATGAATGTTGTTTGATCCTCGTAGGATCAGCATTTTATTCCAAAAGAACACAAGCCCTTCTCAATCTTATTACATTTGAAAAATGTCAATTTCCCTTTGTGGGCCACTATTTTTGAGCCCTACCATGGGCTCAGAACCGCACAAAGTGTATTAACTCATTTAATATTCAAAAAACATCTCTCCTTAATAGGTATTGTTGCATATATTTTACCATTCAGTAAAGCAAGTCTCAAAGCAGTTAACACCTTACCAAATGTACCAGGATTCTAAACCGGGTTTTTCTGACTTGATAACACATGCTTTTTATCATCTCCTTAGATTTAGTCTCTTTGAGCCTCTGAAGTTTAGGTAAATACAGAAGTGGTTCCTGCTACCCCAAAATTTGATATAGATTAACAAAGAAACCAAGTTCAATAACTTAGAATATGTGTGAAATCAACACTAACTTGTTTCTCTTAACAATAAAGGATACTGTATGGACTGAATAGTGTGTTTTCCCCAAGTTGTATGTTGAAGCCTTAACACCCAATGTGATGATATTTGGAGGTGAAGCCTTTGAGAGGTCATTATGTTTGATGAGGTCATATAGATGGACCCTCATGATGGGATTTATGTCCTTATAAAATTAGGAAGAGACTACAGCTCTCTGTGAGGATACAGTAAGAAGGTGACTATCTAAAAGATAAAAATAGGGCTCTCACTAAGAACCAAATCAGCTACTACTTTGATCTTGGACTTCCTTGCCTCCAAAACTGTGAGAAATAACTACCTGCTGTTTTAGCCAACCATTCTGTGGTATTCAGTTACAGCAGCCCAAGCTGATTAAGACAGGAAACTATTAAAACTTTCGATCTATTAGATTTCATCTTCTCTATCCTTCAAAACGACTCCATTGTTAATACATTTCAATGCATCACTTGCCCTAGCTTTTCTGACAACAAAGTAATGTCTCATTTTTCCTTGTTTCTATCACATAAAGGTTCTTTGCACATAGTATTTAGTAAATATTGTTATTTGTTTATATGACTCATCTCGCAACTTGCATTTTTTTCATTCATTCCCAAAATGACTATAAATGACTTGATTTTCCTGTCTATTTCTACTCTGTCAGGAATTATAACTTTTAAGACAAACTCATTCATTTATCAGTGTGAATTTCAATGTCAGGTAACTTTCAAATTGCTAGTGTGGAAGTTGAGTGCTCTCCTCTAGGCAAGCTGATATAATTACTGTCCTGACGGGTCATTGTGGCATCAATATCCTTCACATTTACTTGCAGGCTCCCTAGGAATATTTCAGTTGTTCCTGGAGTAAGTTGACCTTAAAGTATACAAATGCTCAGTATTCCTTTTCTGAGTTCAAAAAAAATAAAATGATGTATTTTTATTAAACTGATCTTATAGCAACCAGAATAGCAAGCAGAATTATGAATATTGCTTTTTGTAACAAGATTTTGTATGATTCCTAAACTTCCCATTTTTTTCACACCTATCTTCATAACATAATGTTCATGATTGTCACTGAGCCTCCAAAACATTGACCTGATAAAAAAAAAGTCTTCTTGAGAGAACTGAAGCATTCTGTCTAACTTTATCACTTCACTGAAATAGCAGCCACTATTACTCTCAAATTATAGATACAATGAGAATAATATATGCTTATGGAAGTTTTAAGCCCCCTGCTACTATTTTGAAAACAAACCAACAAAAATACACATGTAATACATAATCTTTGATCTTAGGATCTCATATTATAATCATAAGAAACCACAGGAAATCATTTTTTCAGCATAATTTATAGAATATTGATAAAAAATACGTAACACAACTAATTTATCCTAGATGCCAAACAACCCTCTGGTGTATGTAGTAATAGAATTTGGGATTAAATGCAGGTATTATAGATAGGGTGTTAAGTATTTTAGAACTATCTTCAGATCACATTCTCAAATCCATAGAGTGCTAAATTGTAATCAATGTGATTGCATTCAAGTATATGCTTACTTCTAATTTTCAGGATTAAAAATAACTTATTTAATTAATCACTGGTTTTTTTTCCGAATACATTCTGGAATTTACATGGGGAAGTGAACTGGCAATTTTTCCTGATGTATCTAGTAAATTCAGAAGAGAATGACTGAACAGGTGTGTGTGTGTGTGTGTGTGTGTGTGTGTGTGTGTGTGTGTGTGTGTGTTTCAGGAAGGTGGATTATTTTTATGAACACAAAAGTATAGAGAAAGAACACTATATAATAATTTTATAAAACCCTTATCACTTCAGCTTTTCCCCAACATTAACATACCTTCTTCAACTTAGGCCTAGGTGATCATTTTTTCTCATTTATCAAGTTACTAATAAATATGTGATGTCATAATTAAAGAACCTAATGTTGTATTTGACTTCATTTATTTAAAAAGAACTAAAATATTTTAGAAGAATAGCTTTTAAAAGATAAACTTCCCTTGAGATGCAGAGCTGAACAAACTTCTTACTTATTTGGATGAATTCATTGCTTACCTCAATTCAATCAATTGAATTCATTTAGAAAAGAAACACTCATTTAAAAAGAAACACTCTAGTAAATGGTCAACAGCTCATTTGATGTTGAAAAGTTTACAAAAGCCACTACACATTGGCTTACAAAGAAAAATTTTAATTTAGTGAAAAAGCAAAACAGAAATCATCTTGACCAAGAATTACTGCAACTTTCATTGTAATGTTGGAGAGGATTTTTGAAATAACTTTTTTTTAATAGGATAAATGTGTATTTCCACTGGGGTTAGGGAGTGCAATGGAGTGTGATACAGAGAAAATGTATTGGCCTTTTAGTGGTGGAAATGGGCTCTATATTCCCGAGAAAGGCAGCTGTAAAAATTCTAAAAGTAAATTGAGCTAAAGAAATTTCTTCCCACTACCTATATCAAACAAGTTAGAGGCATATTCAATTGCTGTTTGAATCGTCTACAACTGGCGATTGTCATGATGTAATGTGTCATTTGCAATTACAGTCAGCTTTTTTCATTAGGTTTTCAGACTGAATTTCAGAAAATGAATTTATATTTTAAGCTCAGAGCACCTGGCCCATGACTAAGCCATTCCTCAATACAAACAATTGGACTGTTTGATGAGAGGAACATGCTTTTGGATTTCCTTGGTGTTTTATGAATATGGGTGCTAATTGCTAAATGGCTTGGTTGGTTTGCCACACTGACAATGCTTCTGTGTATATATAAATTCTTGCTTTAGCTATAGATATCTAACTCTGTATTGAATGAGTTTTTTAAGTTGTTTCAAAGCTTAAACAGGATTTATAGAGTAATTTAGAAGAATTTTAGAAAGTTAAGCATCTAGAGCCCTCAGTCCAAAATTTATTTAATTATGTCTTTGCAGGGGCTTCAGATGCAAAAACTGGACTAAAAATTGGATCAAAAAGTCAAAGTTGGAAGATCTTTAGGAGGTTTTAAAAGTAGCAATAGAATATTGTTTTTAAGTAGTTACATTTAAAGATATATAATGATTCATTTATCAACAACTTCCATGTTTACATTTTTGACATGTTATTTCAGTTTTCTAAAGACAAAATTTATATTTATTTTCAAATTGATATATTGATTGAAAAAATAACACAGTGGTGTTTCTAAAACACTGTCTTAGTCATGATCTAGTTTAATACTTGCATCATAATAAGGTAGATATTATTTTTATTAGTGTACCATTTATAGTTATTTGGAGTTACACACACACACACACACACACACACACACACACACACATCTTTCACATCTCTTCTCCTGAACTGTTCCTTTATTTATTGCCCTTGTTATTCAAAGTGTATTTAGAGAGTCAGCAGGATCACCATCATTTGGAACTTATAAGAAATGCCGAATCTTGGGCATTTTATATAAGATTCCTAAGTGATTCATCTGGGCATTAAAGTGTGAAAAGCACGGATGTAGACTACCTTCATTGTCATGCTGTAGCAGCAGTAATCTTCATGTAGTCTGAAGATAAATATTGGTCATTGATATTGAACCTGGATCATAGGTACCATGCTGCTCATCTGATTCACAATCTGTAAATGTCTACATTTCTTGTGGGGCATGTAAGTGGACCACATTTTATGTTGTGATTAATATATCAAGAGACACATTGATATTTAGTATCATTAATAATGTATTCTGGACTATACAATCAAAAAGAGAGTATAAAACTGTATCTAATCACTTAAATAGATGGCGTATGAAATTGTATCTAATCACTTCAATGAGAGGGATACTAAGTTAAACACCTTAAAAGATGTAAAAATTAAATATTGATGTCCAAAAAAGTAAAAAGGAAGAATTACAACCAGCTGGATAAATGAGAAAAAAAATCATTATGGAGAAATCTTTGTTTGCAACTGAAATTGAAGATTAATAAAATGTCAACAGATATAACTAGGAAGTTATTCTCATTAGAGTGTGAGCAAAAGTTTAGATGTAGGGGAAAGGGATTTTTTTTGTGTGAATAAGTTGTCTATGTTAGCTGAACTATATATATTAAACAAAAAATAACACTGGCAATCTAGATTGGGGTGATATTATTAAAAGGTTAGAAATCTATCTTGAGGAGTTTTTACTTTATTAGGTATTGTGATGCTTGGATGATTTTCATTAAGGGACTAATGAGGTTTTAACAAGGTTTAATGGTTCATTTTATGTGTCAACTTGACTGGGTCGAGGGGTGCTCAGATTAAATATTTCTGCATGTGTCTGTGAGGGTGCTTCCAGATGAGATCTGGATTGAACTGGTGGATTTAGTACAGTAGATTGTCCTCTCAAATGCGCCTCATCCAATCTGTTGCAGTCCTGAGTAGGACAACAACAACAACAACAAAAATTAGAGGAAGGAAGAACTTGCCTCTTTTGCTTCCTGGTTGCCTGTTGGAGCTGGGGCATTGGTCTTCCTGGATTGGAATTTATACCATTTGCTCCTGTGGTTCTCAGGCTGGCAGACTGAGGGAGGATGTATACCACTGTGGTTCCTGGGTCTCCAACTTGCAGGCAGAAGACTGTGGGAATTCTCAGCTTCCGTAATATCATGTGAGCCAATTTCTCAATAAATCTTTATATGTACAAGACAGACAATTAGGTTCATGAATTCATCCTAGAAAAAGTGCTACATACCTCATTGCTGAATATCACTACAATCACCTTCAAATTATTCTCCCTTGGGAAGCTATACACTGATGCCTGTGCCTAGCCCACCCTTCAAAGCAATTTTGGAACTCTTTTTCTGGAATGGCCATCAGCGCTGTCATCGTATTACCCCTGATGTCCTGAATGTCATCAAAATGTCTTCATTTCCATATTCCCTTTATCTTTGGGAAGAAAGAAATCATTGGGGACCAGATCAGGTGAGTAGGGAGGGTGTTCCAGTACAGTTATTTGTTTACTGGCTAAAAACTCCCTCACAGACAGTGCCGTGTGAGCTGGTGCATTGTTGTGATGCAAGAGACACAAATTGTTGGCGAAAAGTTCAGGTCATCTAACTTTTTCATGCAGCCTTTTCAGCACTTCCAAATAGTAAACTTGGTTAACTGTTTATCCAGTTGGTAAAAATTCATAATGAATAAGCCCTCTGATATCAAAAAGGGTTAGCAACATCATTTCAACACGTTTACAAACGTAATTGTCAGACCTCGTGTGTTTGTGTGTGTGTGTGTGTGTGTGTGTGTGTGAGATGGTTTTTCACAAGAATTTTGAAAGATCTGTCCATTTGTTGTAGGCAATATTGTACAAAGGTGAGAGAAAGGCTGGAAAAACAGTTTGCTCCTGAAAAATCTAAGATATGAATGAGGATAAGGGCAGTAAGGATAGATGAAACAGTTATTAAAAATAAATTCTGGAGATGTGATCTGTAGGACTGGGCACTCATTGTGTAAAGTATATGAAGAATATTGTAGATTAAAGGTTAATTATAGATTTCAATTCTGTTTAAGAGAGAACAGCCAGGCCATTTACTTAAGAAATCAAAAATAAGAACTTAAGAAATCAGGAAAAAATCAAATTTAGTTTATATATACATTATTTCACATTGGCAAATTTAGGTGTCTGTGTCCACAAAATAATGATGGGAGAAAAATATTTCATGTGTATGTTTGAGAGTTATCAGCACAGAAAAAGAAAATAGCTGAAACTGTGGAAGTGGATGATATTTTAGTGGGTTTGAAGAGCACACATGAAGATATGTTTAACTCTTCTTTGACTTTTCTGTCTGTGATGTTATCAGCACCCAGGTCACAAATCTACTAGATTGTAAACTTTCTTTCACCTATCTATGTTCCTTTCCTTTTCGTAGTTAAGCAAGTGCTAAAAGCAGGCATCTCTCATGCTGACAAATGTGACTAAGAAGCAAGATGCTCCCCAATATTACTCTTCTTTCTTCTAAGTATAGAACTTGTTTTACTTGTGGCATTCAGAAGTTTTTCTCTCCCCCTCCCCATAAATGTTTTTCCAACTTCCATTTCATCTCCTGTCATATAATACAATTTTTACCAAGGCGAACAAGACAGAACTTATGGGGAGCTCTTTAAAGGTGCTAATCAATTCAAAGTTAACTTCATTTGTGTTTTGTCTACTTACTTCATGAAATACCTGCTTAATGGCTGGACCTCTGGCAGCCATCTTGCAAGTGTGAAAATGATGATCATACCAAAAGAACGAATGTTAGATGTTAGAGGATGCTGAAAGAATGACATTAGAAGGGATCGGTTTGCTTTGAAAACATGTTACAGCCATAACAAGTCATGGGTTTTCTTATTTAAAAAACTTCCTAGAAGTGAAAACATACTTGTACAAATTTGTTTAACCTTTGTTTTGTAGTTCATTGTTTTTCTTGCCCAAATACAATTATTTTATTTTATTTTTAAAAATTTTTGTTAAATTTATTGTTGTTGACATTGGTTAGTAAAATAATGTAGGTTTCAAGTGTAAAACTCTATAATACATCATCATGTATTGCATTGTGTGTTCACCACCCACAGTCAGTTTTCCTTCCATCACCATATATTTGACCCCCTTTTCCCTCCCTTACTACCCTCTCTCCCGCCTTTCCCTCTGGTAACCACTAAACTGTTGTCTGTGTCTACAGATTTTTGATTCTTTGTCTATCTTGTTGGTTTGTTGCTTTCAGTTTTATATCCCACATATAAGTGAAGTCATATGGTTCTTAACTTTTTCTGTCTGGCTTATTTCGCTTAGCATGATAATCTCAAGATCCACCCATGTTGTCGCAAATGACAATATTTCATCTTTTCTTAGGGCCAAGTAATATTCCATTGTATATATGTACCACATCTTCTTTATCCAATCATCTACCAAGGGACACTTTGGTTGTTTCCATGTCTTGGACAATGTGAATAATGCTGCAATGAACATAGGGGTTCATATATCTTTACAGATAAATGTTTTTAGATTTTTTTGAGTAGATATCCAGAAGAGATACTGCTGGGTCATATGGTAATTCTATTCTTAATTTTTCTATTCTTAATTCTAACCTCCATACTGTTTTCTATATTGGCTGTACCAATTTACTTCCCACTACAAATGTATGAGGGCTCTTTTTTCTCCACAACCTCTCCATCACTTGCTATTACTTGTCTTGTTGATGATAGCCATTCTAACCCATGTAAAGTAGTATCTCATTGTGGTTTTGATTTGCATTTTCCTAACAACTAGTGAAGTTGAGAATTTTTTCATGTATCTGTTGACCATTTGTATGTCTTCTTGGGAGAAATGTCTGTTCAAGTACTCTGACTATGTTTTAATTGGGTTATTTTTTTGTTGTTAAGTTGTATGAGTTCTTTATATATTTTGGATATTAGCCCTTTATGAGAGGTGTTGTTTGCAAATATCTTTTCCCATTCAGTTAATTGCCTCTTTCCTTTGTTGATGGTTCCTTTTTGATGAAGGCTTTTAGTTTGATATAATCCCACTAATTTTTTTGCTTTTACTTCCCTTGTCTTTGAGATCAAATTCATAAAATTCTCTCTTAACCCAAGGTCCATAAGTTTAGTACCTATTCTTCTTTTTTTGTAATTTATTGTTTCAGGTCTTATGTTTAAGTCTTTGATCCATTTTGAGGTAATTTTGGTGTATGGTGACAGATAGCAGACTTGTTTCATTATTTTACACATCTGTTTATGGTTAATACAATAAAATGGGTATAGGAGGAAAGTACCTCAACACATAAAGTCCATATATGACAAATCTTCAGCTAATATAATATTTAATGGTGAAAAACTGAAAGCCTTTCCTCTACAATCAGAAATAAGATAGGATTGCCCCCTGTTACTACTTTTTCAACACAGAATTGGAAGTCTTAGCTAGAACAATCAGGCAGAAGAAAAAATAAAAGGCATCCAAATTGGGAATGAAGAATTTAAATTGTCACTGTTTGCAGATGACATTATTCATTATATACAAAACTCTAAAAACTCTACCCTAAAACTATTAGAAACAAATAGATTAAAGTTGCAGGATGCAAATTCAATGCACAAAAATCCAAATGGAATTCTTAACTGATATGATTAATTCAATGTGTTCTTGATGCAATCTTAGTAAATCTAAAGAGCAGACTTCATATCATCATGGGTATGTGTACATTTTAAGGGAAGGAAATTTTAGTGTACTACACCGAGGCATATAACCGATATGGCTTAACAATGTGTGTTACACACTGGGGGTAGATATTAAAGACAGGTGTGGTTTTTAGATGACAGGCTTATTTATCACTTTACTATCACTTCAGCATTCTGTTCCAATTGTCTTGTGTTGATAAGAGCAAGCATGAATTCCATGTTAGCAACCACAGCATCAATCATGGGTACCAGCTTAGAAAGCACAACATCTTCAAGTCCCTTGATTCCATATTCCTGTCATGCTGGCCTAGTGCAGTGTGGAATGCATGCTTATCCATTAGGGGTTGATAAAAAGCAACGTGATTAACTAGTGATTTATATCCGTTGAGATCGACAGCATATAGAAAATAGTGACAAATGGAGGATCTAGTGGGGCTGAGAAACATATTAAAAATAGAAAGCTTGATTACCTTATCTTCTATAATTCATCATTCTTCTTGCTTCATCAGTTATCTCCCCTTATCCCACAACACAATAATCAGTAATGCAAAAAAAAAAAAAAAGAAAGAAAAAAGTGCATGCTGGGCCTACATGACATCCTCTTAGAACAAATGCATGTTTTACTCTTAAGTAGCATCTAAAATTCTCCAAGTTAGACTTTGTAAACAACTACACAATAAGATTTCAAATTGAATGGAAGAATTCAAAAAATTCAACTCACCCTGCAAGTATATTTGCCTTATACATTAAAAACCCAACAGACACAAAACAGAGTTGGTTTATTAATGCCTTATAGGATGCTGGTGAGAAACTTTTATAAAATATTTGAGGAAATGCTTAACATCCACTAGAAGGCAATTTTGATTGTCTGACCAATATATATTTACTTCTTTGCTAGCAGTATTAAATTTTTGTGTTCATCCTTCACTAACTCAATAAATAGACACCTGTCTCCATTTCGAGGTTTCACACCTGATCAGTTTCAACCAATCACTCTGGAACCATTGTCATTTCCGCTGATGGATTTAAGCATTGGCTTGTGAAACAATTCTAGCCAATTAGATTAAAAAGGCATGTTTGCCAGGAACCTCTAGGATAGATTACTGTCATCTTTAAGAAAATCTCCCTTTCTCATACACTGGCCACTTTCAATTCTGACGTGTTGGATGGAATTTGGCAGGTTTTCTATGGCCTTGTAAAGAGCTTGACTGTGAACAAATCAACATGCTAAGTGTGACAGACAGATTTTTAAAGGTTCATTGGTCCTTAGTGAAATGATTTAGTGGCAAAATTTGTAACCCTGGAGTCTTCCATGTTCAGCCTTCTTGTTTTATAGCAGGATACATTATCTCTTATTCTTTAAGCTGGAGAAGTAGGGTTTTCTTCTGCTTGCATCCAAAGTATGCTGACAAAAAACATATAAGCAAAAAACCCCACTGATATCTACTGTGGGCATGCCTAGTATTATTATAAATTGTTATTTATGTCTTTTTTAATTTTTTTAGTGTGAAACACATGTATTAATAGAAAATGGAAAATATAACAGAGATGTGCAACGATCTGGAGTATAATCCCCATAGGTGTTTTTAAAGTGACAATCTGAGTACAATTCCCTGAGGTTAAAATTTCAGATTCCTGGACACTACACTAGACCTACTAAATCAGCATATTTAAAGGTGATGACCAAGATATTTAAATCAAAACAAATTGATTCTATTGCAGTTGGCCTTAAGTGTTTGCGAAACAATGATAGAGATATAATTAACTTTTCAGTATTTGAAATCTGGACACATTTGTATCTTCTACATTAAACAAAAATTTTATATCTTAATATTGTCATGAAGACTATTTCAAAAACTTCAAAATCTTTTGTTTAAAATGAAGTAATTTTGTACAAGTTTGTTCTCTTCAGTCCCAAAGCTAGGTTTCATACACTAAAACTCATGAACATATTGTAATTATCATCAGCAGCAGTAGTTTCAAAGAATGTGTTAACATTACTTTCAACTATCTTAATCAATTCTGCATATTCTCTTCAAAAATTCCAAAAACAATGAATTTGTAGTATCTTTATAAAACATAAATGGCATTCAAAAATGTAAGATAGTATGTAGACAGTTAGAAATGAAATCAATACGGCAGTTCTCAAAAGATATAGAATCCTTTTTTACAAGCATGAATGAATCGATTTTAATGATGGTTTATTTATGGAGGCTTTAGAGGGTTGCAACTCAGTTGGTGTGTTTGCTGGTTCCATGACCTAACTGTAGAAGAAAATCCACAGTGTTAAAAAAAAAAAGAAAGAAAGAAAGAAAAAGGAGAGAGAGAGACAGAGACAGAGACAGAGACAGAGACAGAGACAGAGAGACAGAGAAAGACGAAAGAAAGAAAGAAAGAAAGAAAGAAAGAAAGAAAGAAAGAAAGAAAGAAAGAAAGAAAGAAAGAAAGAAAGGAAGGAAGAAAGAAAGAAAGAAGAAAAAGGAAGCTACTTGTCAAATGCAGCAGTGACCAAAAAAATATGGTTTCCGCTTGGGAGTCAGGCCTTACAGCTGAGCGTCACCATCCGCTTTCTGGTGATGAGATGCAACAGGAGTTGGGGATGGAAAATAAGAAAATAATTCACTGCCCTGGATGTAAACCAGAGAATTTAAGTGCATTCCTCAGAGATACAACTGTAGAGAGTATTTGAACATTTGCCTTTCATAATATGCTATGGTTTTTACTGGTGATCAAACCAGTTTAGCTGCTGAAGAATAAGACCACCAGGGTCATTACCAAAGATGCAAAGAAGCCAAAATTTAGAATGTCAGTAATATACTTTGTTGAGATGTTTCATGGGAATATAATTTGTTGTGATGTCTTTGTGAACACGTTCTAAGAAGAACATGCATTTGCATATGCCAGCAGAATTGAGGCTATAACATATACCTAGTGCTTAATGTTAAATATGCATGAAACATAATGTCTTCATGTTTAATTCTATTATAATTTTGGGAGTTATATTTGCACATTCAAATTTTACATTTATTATTAACATACAGATGTGAGAGCAGTTTTCTGCTGCTATAATAAGTTAGGTTTTCAAGGCTCATTCCTGACAAAGATGAAATTATTTTATGGTATATGACTAAAGTAGCCATCTTTTTGTTGAATCACTAGCACAAAATATGAGTTTCTCTTAAATTTTTTATCAAGATTATTTATGCACATTGTGCACTTAACAACCATAGTGATAGTAAAAAATACAAAAGGGCATTTTACCATAAACAAATAAAGGTGCTCAACTTATTTCAAGGTGCATTAATAATTTATTTAAGGCACTGTTGATAAAGTGAAGAAACTAGTTCTTATTTCTATTGTTCTGCAAGATAGGTTCTCCAATTGTTAACATTTTTCAATGGGCTAGTATAGAATTTTTTTAATGGAAATATAAAACTAGATTTAATTTTATTTTAAATTTGTCATGCTCCTTATAAACTGGTACATGTTTCCTGAGTAACTTTACAGAGATTAGTAATCCTCTGGCACACATTGCCACATAAGAACATAAAACAGAAAACATTTTTGATCACTCAGTTGTTTTGTGAATGATCATAAATGGCCACTAACTTTGGTTCCTAATTGTAAGCTAGTGGCTAATAATATTTAGGTATTACTTTATTGCTCCAATTCAGTTACCGGTTTTATAAGCAAAACATTAAAGATAAACTGGATCATTAAAAAATAATAATTTGGTGCTATTGATGATGAAATTGAGATAAATCATACTTTTTACTCATCATAAGCCTGATCAACATAAGATACAAATAACAGTCAGCCTCAGCACACAGATCAACTCATAAATCAACACAGACATTTTTACCAGAATCACTAACATTGTTGGAGCTGTAAATTTAACATTGATTTACTTATTTTTTTATTTCAAGTATGACAACCACAAACCTTTGGGTTTTCAATTTATGAGGCAGTTGAACATAGTCACTAGAAATTCAGAGCAAATGCATCAGAATTCTCCATCCACCACAAACACATTTCCCTTCCTTCTGTGCCCAGTACCCTCAATCCCCACTCCTCTTCCTGAAACCCAAACCTCTCTCTTCCTATCCTTATTATCTATGACAATTTCATCTCTTTTCTCCATTAAAATTCTTCACACTCTAGTGATTACTGATATATTCCTTTTTTTTTTCTAAACTATAGAAGATTTTTTTTTTACCTGTCCTTTTGGCAGGGAATCTACATTCTCACTTTTATCACCAACTATCCCAGCAATAGAGCAGAGCACCTCCTGTATGTAAGTCAGATTTTACATCAGTTCCCATTCCCTAGCTCCATACGAGTGCTGCTTTAGCTTTAAGAATGGGGGAATGGAACAGGGGCATGGTCAGCTTCTGTGATCTCCATCTTAGATATATTAGCTTTACCCCCCAACAAACACACACACACACACACACACACACACACACACACACACACACAGCCCTTTACCAGGGTTTCCACCTCTCCAAGTGTTGGCTCCATGGATGTAAAATTAGAAGACATTACACATTATCATATGACAGGCAGTATAGGAGCTGACACTGGCTTGGTGGATAATCGATTACAATTGGTTCTTTCTCTAGTAGGCCCTTTTGTGGCTTTCCCAGATCCCTTGTCCCCTGAAATTCCAACCTATAGCCTCTTAATAAGGAAGCTATCTTTCCCAAGGCTGACTGTTTACAATCTCTCTTCTACAAGGATTCTTTCTGGTGCAAATGCACTCACAGAGCACCTCCCCAAACCACCCTCCCTCTCTCCTTAAGCCTCTTGATCCTTATTCGTTTTTTTTTTTTTCTTTTTTGGTGGGGTAAGGACACCAACACTAATGTTTGGTGTTTCTTTGCAAGGCCTGTCTTGTTTCATTCATTAGATAACACACATTTATTAGGTGCCTAATAAACTGCCAGGACTGGGACTATATTAGGAAACAAAAGAGAAATCAGGTTTTGCCTTCATTGAGCTGGAACCTATACAAATGCAAGTTAAATATATATTGTGCTCTACGGAGATAAGTGCTATGAAGGGAACCAAGCATGAAAGGCAATATAAAGTATATTTGCATGGGGCGGGGGTGGAGTTGAACTCTTAGATAAGGTGTCTAAGGGCAGGCCTCCCTGAGAACATGACTTGAGTAGAGATCTAACACAGAGAATGAGAATAGGTGACATGGGAGATCTTTCCAGATAGAATGATCAGCATGTTCAAAGTGCCCTGAGGCAAGAGCTTTGGATGTTCAAGGTAATTTGCAGAAGCCAAAATCAATGAAATAGGTTAAGGAGGTGATGAGAATTAAAGCAGTAAGGGCAGAGAAGTACCCTATGCCACTAGTTGGCCTTTTGAGCTCTAAAAACTCTTGGATTTTTACCCTGAATGAGCAAGAAGTCCACTGGAGGGTTTTGAGGAAAAGATGAAAATCGCTCTTTTTATGCTTTAGTATGGGCACTATAATTGCTGTATTGAGACTACTCTGCAGAGTGCAAGGGCAAGAATAGGGAGACTAGCTGTCATAATCTTGCAATTATCTTGGCCAATGATAATGTGACTTGTACCAGGATGGTGACAACTGAGTTGATAAGAAGTTATCAAGTTTGGGGTGTTTTAAAGGTACAGTAATAAATAAATAAATAAATAAATAAATAAATAAATAAATAAATAAATAAATAAATAAAAAATAAAGGTACAGTCAACCAAGACTTGTGGCATCACCAAATAGAATAATGGGCATATATAGTGGAAGTTATACGTATATATAACCGATATATATGCATATATTTACATACACTCATATATATATACATATGTACTGCATATGTATCACACATACCCTGACATGCATAAAACAAATGTTTCACAGAACTACAATATTATTACATATGTTTTACTCTTGTATTTCTGTTCTATTTTATTAAAAAAATAATAAATCTAACCTTAAGTAAATAAACTAATTTCATGATCCATAAATTTGTAAGACACTGTTTTAAATCATTCGTTTCACTATTTAGTTATGAATAAACAAACAAAAAAACGGATTAGAGAAAAACATAAATGTATTAAATGGATCATTTTTAGAGTTTATACAACAGTAGGTTACACTCAGACCATATGGCAGAGCTGTATTTTGGACTTATCAATGCTGCTGGAGGGCACAAACAATTCAGTTTGTGTCACAGACACTGGACACTGTGTGGACTTCGGAAGTTCTGCGTCTACTGCCACTGAAGAGGCATGGTGGGAGACATGGTGGAGGGGCGGGGTGTGCCTTTTCTTGGTTTTCTAGTTTAATGAATAAAGGCTCATGCAAGCTTTCTGATTATTGGGGGGGCTCATGTCACACAGTTGAACACTGCCTGACAGAAATCCTAGTTAGAATGAATTTCTACCTTGGAGATGGACGAACTCTCAATATGGTCAGTTTCACCAACCTAAGAAGCATTTCTAAATCTTTAGGACTATCAAAAAGTGGACAAATGATACCTGTACCTTATAACACAGAAAATCTGACTTGTATTTATAGATCTGCACAATATGAGATTTCACAGTCTAGAAAACTACAATAAGAAGACCACAAAATTAGCTACAAAAATATAATACAGCATAATAGATGGATTTAATCCTGTGTACACTGTGTACATATTTCTATAAATATTTTCAATAATTCTCTCAAGTTAATGCTTTATTAAAGACAATGGGAAAAGATTTCATTTAATGTGTAATGTAGTATATTTCCCTGATGACACATGTCACCTTCAATTACATAATATATCTGACAAATCAGTGATGATTCAATTTACCTGAGAAACACATAACAAATCAAAACAGTCATATACTTGAAAATCATGTTTATTCCTTTTTCTATTTTATAAATAACCACCTCCTAGAAGTCTCTGTTGACACATTTGTTTAACGTTGATAGTTTTAATACAAATTACTTTCAAAAATAACATTGGAATGATTGTAAATAATTGTACAATGAAAAAAGAAGTTACCTATGAGATTATTATAAAGTCTCAACCTTACTTTGCAATGTATCATATTGATGATGACATGTATAAAGATGGTTTAACTTATATCTGATAAAAACTTACAGCAACCCAATCATCCCAATGTTTAGATTTCTCAGTATACTACATGGGCCTGATCAACGAAAGTGCTATTTTCACTCTAACTTTAAAACCAAAGAGCATTCTTTCTTATGTGGTAGATAAAATTAGCAAATTTAGGTTTCCTTCCAAATGTAAACTCATTACTAGGAAAAGAAATTTTAGTGCAGAGCTCCATAGGATGCTAGATTTCCTTCTTAAAAAACAAGCAAATGAAAATGAGAGAATGTGGATGGAATCAGCTATTCTTGGACACATTTTCTGTTTTCCCTTATGTTTTGCTTCTGGGTCCCCACAATTATTGAGCAAAGAGAGACATTATAGGAATGTTGATTTTCATTTGGTGAATTTTAAGTGATCAGCAGCTACTTGTCTTTCCCTGCTGCCCAACCTTCATGGCATGGCAAAAGAAGTTTATAATCTCAATATTTGGCTTTTTGCCATAATTTATCGTCTGAGTGCTTAACATTTTTCCATCAAAGATGTGGACTAGTTAGTAATAATTCAGAAATATAGAAATGCAGAAATACAGATCATCTGCAAATTCTTTGACAAAAATATATTGGGATTTATTTGGTTTTCTTCCTGTAACTAGTTGCCCCATAAGTAGACACCCAATATCCCCTGAATTTAACCCAGCCAGGAGTGTGCTGGCCCTAATTTGTACTGGATTACCAGAGCTAATTGTTTAATACTAAAGAATTTCACAAACCCTTTGATGTCCATTGATAACTTAAATTGGCCATGGTGGGAGTACTGACATGATGGAAATTTGCAAAAGCTACCATTGGGACCCCTTGGTTTTATTTGTTTGTTTGTTTGCAGACAGCTATTCTCTTAGCACACCACTGAACCCAGCACATTGTGTTTGATGAGCATGGGAACTTTTGACACATTTGCTTAACAAAGGAAACTCCAAATGTTTGTTAAGGGTTCACAATCATTAACCAGTTTATGCTTATATAGCTGGGCACAGATACAGTTATTGTATCTGCTGGTACTAAAGATTATTTCCCTTGTTAGAAAAATACCTTGACATATGACTTTGGATATGGATAGCAGGGATCAGATGAATGGTCTAGAAAGAGATGCATATATAGAAATTACTGACCTGTTGTACACATGACAGTGTGATATTACTGGAAGAGTGGCTTGGGAAAAGAGGGGATGATTATGAGGAGGAAGGGGTCACATACAATACTAGTAAGGGGGCATTTAAGACTGAGCACTTTCTACTTCTCCAGATTAATACTATAGTAAAAATGAAGAGTTTCAATTCTATCTTTCTCTCATCATGTTCCTATTGCAATTATTCTACTACTCTACTTAATAGATCTTTCCTCTCTTCAGAAAAAAAAATGTGACTGTTCAAGGTTTAACAAGGGTATATAGAAATAAAAATAAATATGATGTGTATGTGTGGGGAGACTGAGGGAGGAGGGAGGGAGGGAAGGAGGGAGGGAGGAAAGAAGAAAGAGAAAGAGAGAGAGAGAGAGAGAGAGAGAGAGAGAGAGAGAGAGAGAGATTCAGAAAGTTAATTTAATAAACTCTTGTATGGATTATATGAACTGAAGGCATGTATTTAGGACTTTTGATTCCTCACTCAATATTTCATGGGTTTTACCTTTTCAAAACATTTATGATTTTAGAGAATTTTGTACATAACATTCTCAATATGATCTCTTAATTGTAATCTACAAAAAATTAGTAAATGGAACAAGTATAGATTATCTAGACATTACCATTATATTGAAGGAAACTCTGAATGGGGCCAACAATTCATTACAGTTTTGTCCTCTCAGCCAATTTTTTTCTCCATGATGAAAACTGACCCATATTCACCTCAAAGATCACATTTCTACCACCTTCTTTCTTACATTTATCAGACCACATTAGTGTCATAACGTATCTCCTACTTGTTCAGCTAGTGATCTAAGCAAACTATCTTAATATGTCACAGATGTTAAGGTATAGCTACACTGAAGAAGAAAGAAAACATCCAACAAACAGATTAAGCCTTCCACACAGAATATTGTTTCAGGTAAGTAGAATATAAGAAGCAGTTGTAAAAAGGATAGACTTTAATAATTCATTGTGTTATATACCCTAAGTGATAGTTCTATTCTATAAATAGACAACAGCATTCTCTAAACA
This sequence comes from Hipposideros armiger, assembly GCF_001890085.2. NCBI lineage: Eukaryota > Metazoa > Chordata > Mammalia > Chiroptera > Hipposideridae > Hipposideros > Hipposideros armiger. Next base: position 715,218 of record NW_017731994.1, on the reverse strand, counting down.
GAAGAAAAACTATATTCCTGGGACTTTAGATGTTCTCAAACTGAGAAGGCACTGGAAAAATTAACCTTGACCTATGGAAATAGTTGATCTCTTTATTCATATCTACCAGTTATTTCCCATACTTTACAGTCAATTCACAATGAATATATCATTATAAATAAATATTTGTATCTTCTCCGTGAAGCTCCATGTTATATAATTAACCTCTTCAGAAAGCGTAATGGTCCACCAGTGGTCTACTCAGTCACATCGTTAAATGCTTCCTTCTGGGATGTTGCAGCCACCGCCACAATACGCAAATGTGACTTTCAGCTTTCATAATATTTGTAAGTTGTGTATTTGTGGACAAACATCTTTAAGAGGCCTCTACCCCATCAAAAAGGTTGTAGTGAGGTGATCCAGTGGTTATAACAGCAGATTAGGTCAGAAAACCTTAAACTGCTTTTAGCAAACATCCTCTGATGTATTGAATTTGCTTGATAATATGGTGGCAAAGAATCATAGTAAGATCAATAAGAACATTTGGTGCGACTGAAATAAATGGGATGCAATTGTTGTATCAGTAATTGCAGTTGGAGGAGGGGAACAGGATCCCAATGATGTAGCCAATAGTTGCCTTCTTTAATAAAAAATAAATAAAAATAAAAATAAAATAGGGAAACCCGGTTGTATGTATGCTAAATTATGTATGCTAAATCACTATTATTAAGTGATAGACATGACTCCCTCATGACATTGCTTCCTCATCACTTGCATTATGCTCTTTTATAGCTAGATTTACAGATAGTGTACAGACGCACAAATACACAACACACAGACTAAGGCTTCCTAAGTAGAACTTGAAGCAGATATTGGCTTTGACATTATTGTTACATAAGTTTTACTCCCTAAAAATTTTAAAGGGCTAAAAATAATGTGGACAAACTCATAAATAAAGAGAAACAGACTCAGAATACTTTCCATCACTTCTCAATAAATCACAGCTATTTCATCAATATCCTTTCAGAAGTTTTACCTCCTTTTTTATAATGGGAGACTAATTATCATCACATAGCTGAAAAAGCTGAAGATTTCCAATATGTAGAAAGAAATGGAGCAATTCTCCATTTGTTCTTATATTCTGGGGACAAATATATTTCTAGAAAATAATGGTACATATTCTAATTTAATCTCTGACTATATTTCAGGATTTCTAGGTCTTATGTTGGTGTTTATATTTCAGCCTCAAAATAATAAACATGGATTTGAGTCAGAAATTCTTTTTTGTTCTTGTCCTGGATAATGAATAAATCATATTATTTTTCATCCTTCTCTTGGGAGGGCAAATGTTCTGTGATTTTTATTTATTTATTCATTTTTTGCTTTGGATACTGATTTAATTGGGTGAAAGTGAGGTAATCTTGGGTCTTCATACACTGTCCTAACCAGTTTATGTCCTGATACAGTTTTGTCCCAATTCTGCTCTACTTTCTTTTATTTATAGCTTCTAGGGACGCTTAACCTAATCTTGATTAATGGACTCCTAGGGTCCCTCCCTCTATAATCTACTCCAGTCTAATTCTCCACTGGTTGTAAGGTCATTGTTGGAAGTCAGGGAGAACTTTTTCTTCCTTTTCACTGGGGCTACTGCTAATGCCCCGAGTTCCACTGGATCTTATACTGGTTCCACACACTCTACTGCTCCCACGCCTCAGGGTCGCTAAGGTCAACAATTGTGCTGCTGCCCTCAAATCCAGCACCACCTTGATGAGTCCTGATCCCCTTATTCTACCGTTAATTGTGGTGGAGCTCTCGTCTGATTATTTCTTCTGCATTATCTGTTTTCTCTTGTTAAGTCCTCAATTCTCTGGTAGTACCCAACTCCTGATGGTGAACTACGCCAGATGTGATTATAGCATCTTAGGTCACTTAAGTTTAACAAATACTGTTAGGCATTGAGAAGAGAGGCCCAGCATTGTGCTAAATGTAGGGGAAACAGGGACAAATAAGACAACATCCTAGCCTTTGAGAAACTATTAATTCCCTTAGGAGGAAGAATGGAAATTGCAAATTCATGTAAATTTATGCTGCTTAATGGTACTGATAGTTTCACTATTATTTCTACTCCAGCCAACTCCAATACTCACCTGTACGGTGATGCAATCTGCAGGAAGTCACGTGGACAATCCAGACAACAGTTTTCATACATTAGCAAAAATAGGTCCCGGCCTTTGTCTGTCCAACAGATCATCAGTGCCTCATACTGCTTCCCCCACTTGGAAATCTTACACAGTACGACAGCGTGTTTTCCTCTGTCAAAAAGTAGAGTTATGAAGCTCTGAATGATAAAATAAACTTTACTTTTTTGTATATATTACTTTAAACATGTATCTTTTTAAAAAAAATTGAAACATAATTGACATATAACGTTAAACGGTAATAATTAGTTTGAGGAGTGCAACATAATGATTCGATATTTGTGTACACTACAAAATGATCACAATAGCCTCATTACCATTCATCATCATAGAAAGCTAATTTTCATTTTCCTTATAATGAAAGCTTTAAGATTTATTTAGTCTCAGCAACGTTCAAATATGCAATACAATATCATTGACAATAGTCACCATGCTGTACATTACAACCCCATGACTTCCTTATTTTATGGCTGGAAGTTTGTACCTCATGTCCCCTTCACCCATTTTGCCCACCACCTAACCTCCTCCCCTCTGGCAACCACCAACCTGTTCTCTGTATGAGTTTTGTTTACTCATTCGTTTTGCTTATTAGATTCCACATATAAGTGAATCATATATTTCACTTTTGTTGTCTGGTTTATTTGCTTAGCATACCGTAGTACCCTCAAGGTCCATCCAAGTTGTCACACAGAGCAAGATTTCACACATTTTATGGCTGAGTGGTAGTCCATTTTATGCGTGTGTGTGTGTGTGTGTGTGTGTGTGTGTGTGTGTGTGTGTGTGTGTGTATCACATCTTCTTTATTTATTCACCAATAGACGCTTAGGTTGTATATCATGGCTACTGTAAACAATGCTACAATGAACATAGTGGTGCACAGGGGTGCCAAGACTGTCAGTGTTACAAAGGGAGAAATCTCAGTCAGCACTTAGTTTCAGGCTGACTGGACGACATACCCTCAGGGAGCAGCTTATAAAGTATGTAAATATGTATAGTCCTGTGGGACTACACTCATACACCCTGCTGGCCTCCAGATCAGGTGATCTGGAGCTGTTCCTGTGGTGATAGTTGCAAAAATCGGGGCTTCAGGTGAGTGTATAAGCTCCTTTCTAGAAGGCACTGGTGAGCTGTAGCCAGGCCAAGGGAGAGAGCAAAGGTGGCTTCCCTTGGCCTGCCTCCCCTGATGTGCGCCTCCATAGCCTCTAGATGTGTGCAAAACCTGCCCCTCAGGCTGAAGTTACAGGAAAAATAAACAGACCTTATTCACAAGGAGACTGGGGACGTATTTAAAGTCGTCTCTTTGTGTAGTGCCCAGGGGGCCTGCCAAGATTATCTCTCTGATGCTTTCAATCCCATGGGGCCCAGAAATTTGAGCCCTTTGGCCACAAGAACCAGGTGCTCATGAGGTGCTTCCTGTGTAGACTGCCCGTACCCACTGCCATTCTGCAGGCAGTAGGAAGGTGCAGGGCTGGAGGGCACCTGCGCCCTTTAGCAAGATAGCAGGCAAGTGCTGTAACTTTGTGCCCTGCTGGCAATAGTAAGATAGAGGAAGAGTGCAAAAATGGTGCCGTCATCCTGGGAGAGACTCCCCACAGGCCCCTGCCCTCTGACAGACACTGAAGATTAACAAATAAATTTCCTTCACATAAGGCCTAGGTTCTGTTCAAACTGCTGCTTTTGTGCTGGGTCCTTGGGCAAGTGAGTCTGTACAGAAGCCCTTCACAGATGAAATCTTAATTTTCTACAGTCCTTTGGGTCTCCTGGCCCTAAGCCCATTGGTTTTCAAATTTAGGCATTTTAGGGGTTCATTTTTCTAATGGAGGTCCCAAGGGTTGGGGGTTCTGATGCTGGTATGGACCCCCCACTCCTCAAGAAGGAACTCCATATTTGTGAAATCTCTCCTGACTGAGAGTCACCACATGGAGGGTGGGTTTTTAGTGAGACTCATGTTGATGTGGCCCTTTTATTCTTTGTTGCAGAGGAGCTGTTCAGCTAGTTTTTAGTTCTTTTTCAGAGGGATTTTTCTATATGTAGCTGTAGATGTGGTGTGTCCATGGGAGGGGTTGAGTTCCGGCTCTTCCTACACCACATTCTCGAACTGTCCCCTTTAAAGATGTATCTTCTGACCAGTTTCCTTCATGCAATAAATTCATAAATTCATATGGTTCTTTGAAAACGCTGAAGTCTATGAGAAGACTTATATTTTTATGTAAACAAAACAGAAATTCAAAATGGGACCATAAAATTCCAAACTGCTAAATCCCTTTCTAGACGTTGATTAAAGAATTATACTTCTTACCTTGTGTATGTGTGTGTGTTGACAGAAGATGATCTTTCCAAATATTTTCCTCAGTTCTAGAATAAAAACAGAAATCATAAAATACAATGAAGAACAGACTTTACATTTTAATTAACACCCAAAGCATGTAGCATCCTTAATTTTTTGAGCATACTAATAACATGAGATAATTTATTCAGTATCTATGATATACCCTCAAATAACAAACTTGTATTCAAGTCAGGAAATTTTCTCAGTTCTCAGTCCTGAGTATATCTGTTATACTTTCCACACAACAATCACTGCTCATGAATTTTTATGAAAATAACTTAAGGATATATTATAACTGAGTCTATGCAGACAGTGAATTGGGGAATTGTCACACTCACAGGTATAATGCAAATTACATAATACATACACTCACCTAAGACAACTAACTGCCTGTCTCAGCTCAATAGTCTTTGGTTTGAATTGCAAAGAATTTTCTAAGACACTATCTGGCATGTATTGATGTAATCTTAATCAGTATTATCATATCTCGTTTCAAAATGTCAGTGCATTTAGGCAATTAATAATTAAATATGGATGATAAAACATTCCTTAGCATTAAAGTGGTACACTAAACTATAAAATTCACAATAAAGACACTAAAAAGTAAGGTGACTGTCAATAGCCAGATGGCTTCTGTGATGTTCTAAAGTACACATGAAAGATTTTATTAATTTAACTACCATCTGGGATATAGTTGGAAATTGGCATCTAAGGGCAGTTAAATCCAAATATAATCTGAATGTCACAGTGTGTTCTACTTCAACTTTTGCTATTTTTCTCTTTAATGACACTGTATGCAATCATTTTAGTTCTTTATTTTCTCATGTGCATGCAGAAATAAAATACTTTCCTTCCGTCAGGATGATGTTAAAAGTATTTGAAGTTCAAATGAGAAAAATGTGTATGTATATCTCCATAAGGGGGTAAGTGATTGTTATACAAATCCTACATTATTTTCTCATAAAGTCTATTAAGTTACATGCTTTCAACAATTAACATTAATTTGATTTCATCTTCACTGGCTCCTGAAATTTATTATATCATGTATAATTTTTAAATTTAAAAATAAAGTAAGAAAAAATTTTCCAAAATAGCGTAAGCCAGACAAGTAGATTAGATCTGCTCTTTTAAATGAAATTTTGCCCTTGGGTAAGCAGATCAGCCATCCTCACTTATAATATCATTTCTCACCTTTGAATTTAAGGTATTGCAGCTCCAGATGGCATCAGCTCTACTAGACCAGGAATTGACAAACTATGACCCCTGGGCCAAATCTAGTTCACAACATGATTTTCTACTGCCCTCATGTTAAAGCTGTTTCTTTTCTTCTTTTTTTTTTTTTTTGGCTGCATTTTAAAGGGTTGTTAAAATACAAATAAACAACAAACACATAGACATTAAGCAGAAGACTATGAATCAGAGGCTAAATGTTAGCGAACATATTTACTATCCTTGCATATATTAGGTGCATTCTTTGCAGCCTAAGATATTTACTATCTTGCTCTTTACATAGACTTTGCCAACCCCTGCACTAAATTACAAATTATTACAGAGATTTTGCCTATTGGCCTCATCCCTGACACTGGTTTGCAATAACTTCATAAATATAAGAAGTATGCTCCAAATTCACTACATAAACATGGTGGAATTCTAAGTTGAGAAGTGCTAAAAGATGCAAGTCTCATTGGCTACTACATCTAAGCACTGATAGAGTTAATTAAGACCAAGTACTCTGAAATCCAGTGGAGTAGATTTACTGGGAATTTAAATTAATGTTAATATTAAATTATTTCAATTAGCATATTTTCATAACCTTACAAAAAGAAATCATATATATTTCTGAATATCACCAATAGTTTTGTAGTGCTTTTGAATTTTATAAACTATATTCATCTATGTCTCCTTATTTGATATTCACAAAGATCCTGAGTTTTTGTGTTTTGTATATAAGATTTGTATAAAGTTACACAGTTAGTTAGTGATAACCCTTCAGCTTAATTAACTATTACTTCAAGCTTTCTCCCCCAAGACCCATGCATTTTCTTCTATACAGGGTTGCCCCTCATCAAACGAAAAACAAATAAACAAGCAACAAAACAATGAATAAACTCAAAAAATAAATTATTTTCTCAAGGGAAAGAAAGGAGTTTTCTAATGCATGTAAAAAATGAGTGGAGTTAATTGCATACCAACCTCAAACAAACTTGTTGGTTGCTAGTTTAAATAAATAATTTAATTCATTATTTTTATTCATTTATTTAGAATCCATTTTTTTCAATTAATAGAAATAGAAGCTGAAGAAAATGGAGTGAAAAATCATGAGCACTAGGTTATGAAGTAGTTGTCCATTTTCTAAACAGTTTTAAAAATGGCTATTGTAAAACTGTACCCTTTATATTCCTACTCTCAGAAGGAACATATCAAAATCATTAAATGTAGATGGCTGTGAAAGTACAGAATTAAGCAATGTGTTTAGTTCTTCTAATATCTTGTAAACCAGAAATATATAGTGCAAAACTACTGGTGGTATGACATTCACATTTTTTTCTTCAATTTTCCCTTTTTTTTTGCTAACCATCTTGTTTAACGCAAATAAAATATAAATGTACTAATTAATTCAAATTATTATAAATATATTTTAGTAAGGAAAAGAGGTTACATTTCCTCTTTGATATTCATTAACTTAATATAAACTAAAAGTTACAGTATTTCTGAGTCATATAGACATCCCTTTTACCACAACCATTAGTGTTGGTTTGTAAAACTATAGCTTTATTACTCTACTAAAATCTTTTATGCAGCTTTATATAATATGGAGCACTCTAGTTTTCCCCATGGTATATAATCTTCCACACTTTTAGGTTTTTATAACCTCACTGAGTAAAACTCTCTCTGAGTTACTGATTTTTTTTAATATAAAATTTTAAATCTCAATAGCGTATACACTTGATGAAATAACTAGGCTTTTTAATAGGCTATTATAGATGCAATGTACTGCATCAATTCCAAACCACAATTCCCAAACTTAAGGTTAGGTCTGTCTCTTAGCCTTGCAACTAAGGAGATCAGATCTGTGAAAATTTTTTTATCTGTGGTGTGAGGGTAATCATGAGTTTCTTACTAAGGGAATTTATTACCTTATACTCCAATTGTATATTTAAGGAAAACATTCAAAAATTATATTTCACAAAACTAAATACACAGCATTTGCTAAATAATAAAATACTTCACATATTGAAACCTAAGACAGCTTTTCAAATATTAATTTTGAAAACCAAAGCAGAAAGTGCTAGTTAGTCCATTCCCAAACAAGTTCAAGTGTGCCTATCAATTTCTGTGACTTATTTAACCCACAAAGACCTTCCTAGTTGAAGACAGCAGAAGCTTTCTGTGACTCCTACAGTAACCTAGGCAGAGAATTAAACAACAGGATTCTATGTATCATTTTAGCAATAACAGAGGGTTAATGTTTGTTTGTTTGTTTGTTGCTGTTGTTTTTGCAAAACTTTAATTTTTCTGAGAGTAATAGTCCTGCCATTGCACTTGGCATTGGCTTAATTTTCTATAGAAATTAATAGAAAGTAAATAGAAAGAGAAAGTTATAACCTAAACAATTAGGTAATATCCCTAAAGGACTTATCTCCTCAGGGAAAACATAAAACAGAATAAATGTTTTTAATTGTAATTTGGTCATGCATAGACTATCAGGGCTCATTTACATATATATTTTTATTTAAGAATAACTTGCACAAGATTATGGCAAATTAACAAATGCAAAGATGATTCCAAATCATCAACAGAACACAAAATGTACATTACTTTGTAGAAATTAGCAATTTCGCAATTTAGAAAGATGGGCCGATATTTAAAGAGATGATAAATTCAATCGTACTACTAACACATTTTCATAAAAATTCATCCAAGGTATAAAGGAAGGCTCCATTTTCTTAATCTTTTGTGTGTTTCTTCTCTACAGCAGAATTCACTTCCTTCTAAAATTCACAGAAAGTCAATCTTGCCAGCACCTGTGTGTCTGAGGAGACTGGTCAGTTCCAGGTCGTAGCCCTAAGACCGCCTGCTGTAGTTTAAGAGTGTGTTCAAACACAGCCCTGCTACTTGCCAACAATATAATCTTAGGCACAATTCATTCATCTAGCTGAACTTCAGTTTCCTCATTTGTAAAAGGGTTGAAAATGTCACACTCATAGGGTTGCTGTGGGAACAAATAAGATAATTCCTGTAAAATATTTGGGGTCACACTTGTTGCAGAATATGCACTTAATACATACCATTTTATGTCTATCTATACCTGGGTGTATGAAAATTTAACTAATCCCAAGCATGCTCATTTCTAAACCAATGTTGAACTGTCCACACATAAGCCTTTCCAACCCAACTTCTGAGGTTTTATTCTTGCTGTCACTTCTATCCTTTTTCCCTTTTTAAAACCCTCAAACTTATAGCATGGCATGCTTAAAATTTAGATCAAAGTTATTCTTTAGTCAAATCCACTTAAATATAAAATTGCTCCCAATATAATATCCAAGGTACTGTAAATTAGTACTTAACAGTACCATCACGTTTTTATTTTCATTTTTATAATAAATCTAGTGTATGGATAATTGTTGGGCACATAATAGGTACTGAATAAATATGGATTGGCTAAATAAATTACTACTTACACTATAAACATGTATTTTAGAGCTAGATTATAAGCTGCAAGACAACTAAAGCTTCCCCTCTCCTGGTCTTCTACCATCAGCCAATATTGTACAGAGGGAATAATGTACATGCAGCACCCTGGTGGATAAGCCCTTATAAATCAAATTGATTATTTGACACAATATTTAAATTAAACTAAGTTGAGGGTCTTCTTGAGTCACAATGGATTAAGTGTTAAAAACATTACTTTAGTCTTAGCACAGTACTTGTTATAAAATAGAAATTAAATTAAACTTATTATCCTGTTTCTTAGATATGAAATCTTTCTTCTAGCTCACCTGTGATGCTCCTAAATATTTGTTGTCACAACTACATTCTATATGTTAAACATAATAATTTAAACTACCATTGAATAGTATAATTATCTTTTTGGGGTCAAAAAATGCTAGAAGGCATGTTTATTTCAGGGCAGGCAACATTTAAAGAATAAGATATATGTAACCCAATGTTCATTGCAGCATTATTAACTATGGCCAAGACCTGGAAACAATCTAAGTGTCCTGCTATAGATGATTGGATAAAGAGGATGTGGTACATATATACAATGGAATATTACTTGGCCATAAGAAAAGATGAAATAGTGCCATTTGTGACAACATGGATGGATCTTGAGATTATTACGCTAAGCGAAATAAGTCAGGCAGAAAAAGCTGAGAACCATATGACTTCACTCGTATGTGGGATATAAAACTGAAAGCAACAAATCAATAAGACAAACAAATAAACAAAAAGTCATAGACACAGACAACAGTTTAGTGGTTACCAGATGGTAAGGAAGGAGGGTAGTTTGTAGAAAAGGGTAAAATAATTCAAATATATGGTGCTAGAAGGAGAACTGACTCTGGGTGGTAAACACACAATGTGATATATAGATGATGTATTACAGAATTGTACACTTGAAACCTATATAATTTTACTAATTAATGTCACATGAATAAATTCAATAAAAACTAAGCTGTCAAACAATAAAATATGTGACGTAAAGTTCCATTAACTTTGGAAAATATTTTTAATAACAGTAGTAAAAATAATACTATCTATAATTATAGTCCTGAGATTTTATCCTAAGGAAATTTTAAGAAAGTAAAAATTACAAACTCAAAGATGCTAATTACTATAGTATCAAAAATAGTGAAATATTAGGAATAATAGCTTTAGTTAAGTGAATAGTCAGAAATTAATAGAATGTTTTTCAGCATTTAAAAGTCTACTATAACAAGTAAAATGATTACAACACAATGTAAACAAAGCAATGCAAAGTGCAAAGCTATATGTTCTCTCTGAAAAAAGTGTCCAACCGATGTTTTTTTTAAAAATGTTGAGCATAATTTTACTTTTCACATTTCTAAAACATTGCTAACTTCCCAAGTGCTGACTTTCCCATGTGGAGGGTGATTAGGCTGCTGATGCTGCCAACACTAATGGTTTGGAAACAGGGACCCTGACTCATTCTCCCATGTTTCAGTGGGAGGTTCGGAAGGACGACTCAGTTTCTTTTGCTAACAGAATGTGCAATGCAAATTTCTTTGCAAGCAGTCAGCTGAAAATCAACTTGCCCGAAGGATGTATATATTAATATTAGGTGGGAAGAGATTTATATTTTTTGGAGATTTGTTTATTTCTCATTCCCCAAGGCATTTAATGTGTGGCAGTGAAATGACGAATCAGAGATAATAAGTGATCTAAATAATATTCATGTTAAGATGATCTAAACTGCACATTAATGAATAAACCCAGATAAGACCAAAGATGTCTTAGAAGCAAATTATCGCTCAGCCAAGATGCTGGCTATCCCATGGAGTACTTTAGGAAGAAGCATTTTGTTGTTGTTGTTCTAGTGTAGGATTTTAAATTACGACAGTCAAGCAAAAGCTCTTCAAGAGGAAGAACATTGGGTTGTGTGAATTTAACCATTCCATGTCTTTTTTTAATAATAAAAATATATGGATAGTATATTATAGAAATGTACACTTTACACCTGTTTAATTTTACTAACCAGTGTCACTCCAATAAATTTAATAAAAATTAATAAACAAAAACAGAGCTCACATAATAATAGCTAACCTTTCTTAAACCCTTACTTTTGCTAGCCACTGGCTAAGTCCTTTTTGTGTGTTATCACATGCAAAACTCACGAGATCTTAGTGCAATAGTTAGTATTTTTACCTCTATTTCATGTAGGCATCATCTGAGGCTTAAAGAGAAAAAATAACTTGCCTAATGTCACACAGTTTCAAAAAGTCAGATTTTATTTGCTGAATGGCAGTTTTTCCAGTAAAGCATTGTACATTGTAGTAGTTGTTATTGTTTATAAAGTTATCTTCTTAATCAACAAAGGCATCCCGGGACAGATTTAGCAACACAGTAAAAATGTACTTATGTCAAAGAATAGGAACTCATAGTGGTATATGACATCTGTCCCAAAATTTCTATGAAGAATATGAAATCCAAATGTGAGATCACTAGGGTCTCATTTGTTATATATAGAATATGTTCTCTATGACAAGACTACTATATATTTTAGATTGGCAAGTCTTGGGCCATGAGTAACACCTTTGCAGAAATGGGAGAATAAATTTAGGATGCCACAATCATTTTTATCATATTGATCTCTTCTTTTCCTGCAGAATACTCAAGCTTGTAAAACTGAGAGAAGTCAGGGAAAATGTAAACTTCTCATGCTCCCATAATTAAGAAGTGTATGAACTGGGGTTTTAACTCATAGTTGTTTGATTTCAAATCTGTGCATTATCTAATAGTAATGTAAAGTTTCCATAAGGGTATAGAAAGAAGTCATAGCAATTGTCAGTGGATTCCATTGAAGGGGTGTAGTAATAGCATTGGTCACCGGAGATTGCAAATTTGGGAAACAGGTGACAAAATCATTCATTTTATGGATAGATGGCATTGGGAAAACCAACTTTAGCTGAAGTGTTAATAGGTTACTATGATTAATGTTTTAAGTAGACAAAGAGATAATTAAAAAAATGCTGGTTTTTATGCAGTGAGGACCTGTGTTGCACATAACAGAGCTATGGATAAGGATTTAGGAAAATTTATGTGTTTATGTATGAATTATAATAGAACCCACAAGAAAGATAATATCTTCAAGATATAAAGAGAAAAAAATGAACTCAAGAATATCCAGTTTTGCATACCGAATGCTTTCCATCTCAAAGAAAATATATCTTGTTAAGCTGTGAGGGTTGTTCAGATAAGCTCTAAAATATTGCTTTTGCTATCATAGCACAAAGATCTTTTTAAGCTCTTAAGCAAAGAAATATAAAGACTCGAATGTTATTTTAGTATGTCATTTTGAATAGAACATTCTACCCCCAAGAGCTAGATCTATATACCACTGTTAAAGCAGGTGACTGAGGATGTTATTCTGGGAAAATCTACTTTTTACCACATTCGCTTAATTTTGTGGTTGTCATGCCATTTTTATTATAATACATATGTTAAATTTTGTTTTAAAAGAAGCAACCTACTTATAAACCAGGTGAAAGCACTCACTTTCTATGTTTTGACTTAACATCTGTAAAGCGAATGTAAGGCTCTTAAAACACCACGGGCTCTAATTTCAGGTAGGTGGAAATGAGACATCAGGGATTCCACCCAGTGGGGTAGAAACAAAGGAAAGATCAATGTAAATGTTAAAAGTCAAAAGCATGCTGACTGACTTTTATTTCTCCAAGCTTATATTCATCAACCTTCTAATAAAACTGAAGAAAGCAGTAGAAATCTGCAGCTTCTCAATTCTTGGGTGACTGAGGATGGTAATTTGTGGGAACTTCCTGGGGAGCTTCCCTGGGTTTAATCTGAAACCAGCCCCCTTTCTCAGAGGATTGGGAGAGACCAGGGAAAAAGTTAGCCTACTCCAGATTGGTATGTGGCAGGTTTAATAAGCAAGGGAACTTACTTAGGAGTCTTGTCTTGGGTTACCCACTAGACGAGTAGTTTTCCCTACTCACCTGCTAGTATCTTACCAGTGTACAGAGAGGACTTAACTGAGTTCAGTTAGGCACACACAGGAGGCCTTAACTGGGTTTAGTCATATACCCTATCCAGGTAGTCACATCACCACATTTCCATCTCAAGGCTATATCCTTGTGGGGGCCGCTTCTGGGAGTGGGAGGCAGAGCACACATTCTAAAGACGGAGGGTATGGGGAGTCTCCAAATGCCTGAGTCCTGCTCTTGGGTAACACTGGATGTCATGTCTTCTTGATGACCTTCCCTAACAGGGGGAGCAGGGGAAGAAACCAAAAAGCCAACCAAATGGCATAGAAAGAGTTGAAAACTGCCATCACAGGGGCAGAGGCAGAGTAGAACATAGCAAAAACCTCATGCATTAAGTAGGCTACTCAGTCATGAGTCATGTAGAAGTTTTGTTTTTACTAGGCTACTAAGTTCCATTTTAATCAAGTGTTGGGGGAGTTCTGACTTTTCATGCTACATAGAGAAGAGTGAAGAGAATTGAATTTTCAAGCAATAGCTAGCTCTGCCTTTAACTAACACTCAAAGCACATGGAAGGTCTTGGTCATCACCAAAATATCCATACTTCTTTCTTTATCATGATGCCCCATCCACCTGTCATTAGTTGGAAATTAGGAAGACCTCAGTACAGTGGGAAAATGGTTAAAAGAAGGTGACAAAAATCAAAATAAACAAGACAAGAAATAAAAATAGGGAATAAATGAGTACATTGAAAAGTGGGGCAATGGAGCAAAGGAGCGAGCGATAAATAAGTAATGAAGAAAGGATACAATGGAAGAGAGCAACATAAACTCTTATGATGTCTGTCTTAATAGAGATACGTAAAAATGACAGACGTTTTTGAAAAGAAAAATGATCATCATAAACATTGTACATTTCTTGAAGGAGCAAATGAATGAAAACATTCAGAACTGAATGCATATCAGTAGGAATTCTGCAGTTAGGTTATTAACTTGATCAATACCCATAACCAAATAGGCAATTTAACACCACCTTCTCTCTCAATTCACATTAGTGCTTGTAATCTATTGATTGTCAGCTAACCAAATAATTATAAGCTCCACTTTTTCAATTACTGAATAAACATAATCTCAGTAGCAATGCTGAGTTATTTAAAATAGAAAAGGATATATATCTTAAACTGCAAATATGAAGAGTATGATCAGATTATCTCTTTAATTTTAATTAAATAGAATTATACCATAATGACTAAGTATCAAAATAATGCAATCAATAAAAAGTCCAAAACAGCATTATTTACTGTGTCATGGTCTGCTCAGATTGGGACAATTCTATAGAAATGAAAAAATAAAACTACTTCTGCAAAGACCCTTAAAATACTATAAATAAGTAAATGTGACTTTGCATGTAAATAAGATAAATTTAAAATATGTAAGTTGAATACAGTATTTTAAAATAACATGTTTATCATATCTTAAAAATTAAAATATATTAAAATTGTATAACATATACTATAGCATAGATAACATGTCAGCTTCTTAATAATATGTTTTGATAATAGCATACAAGATTTGTTGGAGTAAATGTGGGCCGGATAAGTTTTAGTACTGCAGTCTATTGTCTATACTTTTTCCCCATGGGCTGTAAGAAAAGATCACCAAAGGTGAAAGTTCAGTAAAAGCAAACCCAAACAGACTCCTTAGAGGCCGTCCTGGGTAAAGAACTAGATCAAAGGATCTAGGCAGGTGGAATTACCCAGTGCCGAGTGCAAATAGCTTAGAAACTATTATTCTTTAAATCAGTGTTTTGAGGAAACTATACATATTTTCCTTTCAATTTTATATAGACTAGTACCACTAATTTAGGAATATTCTCAATTCTATGAGTATTAAGTAACACTCAATTGCAAATACATCTGAGCGTGTACTCTTTTAAATGGAATAATTGAAACTGCAGGCTCAGTACCTTTAAATTATTAGAAATGTTTAGGTCATATACTTAATACTGAGTCTGTTTCTGGTAAATTGTAATATTCTAACAATCCATACATTTCATCAATGTTTTCAAATGTATTTGTAGAAAGCTTTATATCATATCATTATATTTTAAAGCTCTGCTGCACACATTAATTAAATTATTCATATGTACTATTTCTGTTTTATTTGATAAGTTCTCCAGAGATTGGTCTATTTTGCTAGCTTCTTAAATAACCAAATATTAATGGTTTACTCTTTTCTCAACGTTATTTTCTTTTAATTAATTTGTGCAGTTTGTTTGTTTTTTCTGCTCTTCTACTTGTTATTTACTCCCTTTTTTAGGCCATTAATATGTTGTTCCCTTCCTGCCTTCTTTCTTCTTTTGGGTGTGTGATCCTTTTCTAACCTCTTTAAGTTGGTTATTCAATTCATTGATTTTGTTCCATTCTACTCTAAATTTTTTTTATTAAAATTTCTTGGGGTGGCAATGGTTAGTAAAATTACATAGGTTTCAAGTATTCAATACTGTAATACATCATTTATATATCACATTGTGTGTTCACCACCCAGAGTCAGCTCTCCTTCCATCACCATATATTTGATTCCTTTTTCCCTCTTCTAATATCTCTGGTAACCACTAAACTATTGTCTGTGTCTATGAGGCTTTGTTTCTTTATTCGTTTGTCTTGTTCCTTTGTTGCTTTCAGTTGAAACAGCCAAAGTGTTTTTCGATAGATGCTTGGATAAAGAAGATGTGGTATATATACACAGTGGAATACTATTCGGTCATAAGAAAAGATGAAATAGTGGCATTTGTGACAACATGGATGAATCTTGAGATTATTATGCTAAGCAAAATAAATCAGAAAAAGTCGGGAACTATATGACTTCACTGATATGTGGAAAGTAAATAGTCTCTAAATTAATTCTTTAAGTAAAATTTCCTTTTAAGTACACATTTTGACATGATGTATTTTTTAATGCTTGTTCTAAGTAATGTCTAATTTTCATTGTGAGTTTTTCTGTAGTCCACAAACATATTGAACTGCATTTTTGAAAATCTCAATTTATTTGGTATACTTAATTATACTCTTGTAAATTTTTACCTAATTTATTGTAAATAGATAATGATAAAAATTATTTGAACTTTGTTTACATTTGTTTCATGGCCTTGTATATGTGGCTTGGTAAATGTTTTATGTTTGCTGGGTAAAAATATGGATATTTCTGTTCTGCAAATGTCCAAATATATTAACTGTGATATTGAAATATTTCATTTCTTAAGATATTAAAGAGATATATACATGCATCTGTTTATTGCAGTATTATTCACAATAATCAAGATACGGAAACAACCTAAACATCCATCAATGAATGCATGGTTAAAAAACATGTGAGCTATATACGAGGTCTGACAATTAAGTTTGCAAACTCATCCTAGAAAAAAGTGCTACATACCTCATTGCTGAATATCATTATGGTCACCTTCGAAGTACTTCCCTTGGAAGGCTATAAACTGATGCCAGTGCCTACCTAGTCCACCCTTCAAAGCAATCTGGAAGTCTTTCTGAAATGGCCATCAGAGCGGTCATATTACCCTTGGTGTCCTGAATGTCATCAAAATGTCTTCCTTTCAATATTTCCTTTATCTTCATGGAAAGAAAAAAGTCATTGGGGGCCAGATCAGGTGAGTATGGAGGGTGTTCCAATACATTTATTTATTTACTGCCTAAAAACTCCCTCACAGACAGTGCCATGTGAGTTGGTGCATTGTCATGATGCAAGAGCCATGAATTGTTGGCAAAAGTTCATGTAGTCTAACTTTTTCACACAGCAGCACTTCCAAATAGTAAACTTGGTTAACTGTTTGTCCAGTTGGTACAAATTCATAATGTATAATCCCTTTGACAAAAAAATGTTAGCAACATGGTTGCAACAAGTTCATAAACTTAATTGTCATCAGACCGCATATGTGTATTTTTCAATACCTCTAACATTTTATGTGTAAGGGTGTTGTTTATCTTTTAAATATTTTATTGTAATAGAGAAATTATACAATATTTTAAGTTCTTTTAGGTATATGTTGCCTTACTTGTGCTATGTGCAATATGGAGAACTCGAAACATATGCAAATAACATATGGAGTAAAACAGAAGTTGGAGGCTTGCTACCCACTTGCAATTTAATTGTATATCTTATTTTCCAGGGATCACAAAGTATCAAAATCTTTTTAACACATTTCCTGTTCGATAAGGCAACAATGGACTTCACAATAACATAAATATTCCAGCTAGAAGCCTAAATCTATGTAAAGGAATTCCAGCAAAATAAGTTCCTTGCCAACAAGCAGGCTAGGTCCTTTGAAGTTCTCTCTTGTACCTGCAAGGCTGTATATTGCAGAGGAATACCCTGGATAATAATCTTTTATTTTCAGTCTGCCCTGCATTATAAGCTTGATTCAAGAGAAACATTAGTCACAACCATAACAAATTCATCACCAGTAAAAGCAAAAAAAAAAAATGTTCTTGACTCCTCCGCCTGTCAAATGGAAGCTTTGAAGGACACATATATGTTGCCACCACCCTGTGGATTCGCCTAGAAGAAAAAGTGGATTAACCTGCCCCATCCATAAGGTGGGCCAAGAGCAGTATGAGGCAAAGGATACCAACAATTTGGATAAATGATTTAACTAGATAAATGATATTTTAATGCCATATATCTTTAAATGTAAAAAATAGTGCAAAAGTCCATGATGAACAAATATCAAATTTTTAAATTTAAATAGGGGCCATATCTAATAATGCTGTGAGCTCCCTGAATTGTCACCTTTCCTGCCTAACTTTTACAAGATCCTTCCTCATCTGTTGCCTAATGGACAATTTTTGGAGTATTTGTTCTCATTTATAAAAGAAAACCTAAATTTTTTATATGTCAAGAATATGAAGTCTGATGTTCCCCAGTGTCTGGAAGTTATTCTTGAAAATTTAGTTTAAAATTGTTTGACTCTGGAATGTTTTCCCCCACAATCATAGCTGGGTTTTTGTTCACATTTTGAAAATCTTTTTTTTAATTTTTTTTAGCTAGTGGGTTTAGTTTATTTATTGTGATTTCTGATCTTTGACTTTTAAAGTTTAGTTTGTTAATTTAGTGCAATTACTGATGTATTGGGTTTTTTTCTAATGTCATAGTTGTGTTCTGGTGTCTTTGCTAAATGTCCACGGAGTTTGCCAAAAGTCACAGGAAGACTATTCCCTATGGGGTTTGCTTACCCTCCAGGGATCCCACATTTAATTTATTATTGGCCTGAACAGATGCCTTACATTAAAAAAAAAATCCGTATAAGTAATTGATTTCAGATATATTTAAAAATATTTTATCTGACAATTTAATTATTGTTAAAGGGTTACCTTCACTAAAGTGCTTCTCAAATTTTTCATGTCATAACATACATAAAGAATGGTATAGTTATACGAAATACTGGAAAAAAACAAACAAGTTACTTGATGTTCGAGCAACTGGCCTAATATTTCAAATCTTGTTCAGCTTAACTAGGTGCTTAGAGTGGTATATTTTTACAGCGTTTTAAACCATTTGTGCACAATTGTAACTCATTTGTGGTAAACACAGTTGCAATAGCAATACATGGATTATGAAGTATTTTTTATTTTTATTTTTTTAGTTTAAAACTTTTTGTTCATCATATTGTTGTAATATATAAAAATATTCTCTACTTTAATTGGGAAAATTGCTGTAACTAAAAATGTTTCTACTGAAATATTCTCAACCTGTTCCAAAACTTGTACTCAGTAACTAATACCATTTAAGAACATATTAAGTAATGAAAATTAAAAAACAAAAGCAAACAAACAAATAAATCCCCACAATTTTTGTTATTCTCACATTAATATACAGAAAAAAAGAAGTCTTACAAAAGGTGATATATTAAATCTATGGTACATGAGTTTCGCCCCATCCCTTTTATCAAAGTCTAGTTGTTCTCTAGGTGCAGAGATAACTCGGTTATTTCCCATGGGCATATAAGCAGAGCACTATCTAACACCAGATAAAAAATAAATGTACCAATTCAAGTGAATAAGTACGGCAAGTGCATCTGTTATTTATGACACCAATTATTTCATGAATTTGCTGTTTAGTTTTCAATCTAAAAATGACAAACAAGGGTCATAGTGCACTTATATATAAGCCATGTTTACATATGTAAATCATAACAGAAAGTGGAAGGATTGATGTGGATGATTCAAGCTAAAAATGCTATTTCACCTAAAATAAGGGTAAATAAAAGGTAAGAAAACAAAATGTTACTTTCATATGACTTATTTTAATCTTTGAATTTATAAACAAAGATAAGTAACCAACTGAAAAATTCTGTTATATACGTGCTTTCAAAAATGTTATGAAATGTAATCTACACACACACACACACACACACACACACACACACACGTATACTTGGAATTTAATGCCTGTATGAGAACACCGAAGCTCAGAAAAATAATTGCATGAAGTCTTATAACTAAAATACACTGCTGAGTTTTATGACATTTTCTGCTGGTTTACAAGAACATATTCATCTTACCATATCATGTTACATAATTATGATGATATTTTACATTGGATTATGGCATATCATATTGTAATGCAAGAAGGTCTCAAAATAAAATATATTTGATAACAATTACTTTATTATGAAACTTTCTTAACACATCTTTGAAATTTAGGTCTTACTGTAAGAGGTAAATAATACTAAACTGAAGTTTACATGTTTAATTTTTTTACATTATCCTTTATATTTTATTAACTTCTATTAATGTAACTTATTTACATTATGTTGGTTAACAATTTGGTTTACTGTAAGAGAGGAGTTGGATTGTTGTGTTAATTTATACAAAGAATGTTTTAATTTGCATCCAAAATATCTTGTCTTCAAAATTGTTACCTAAGAAGTTATTATATATAGAATGATTTGAAAATACTGAATTTTCAAAATTGGGTCCCTGATAGACAACAAAATTATGTCATTCGCTGTGAATTATCAAAAAACTTTTTTTTTTAATTTGTAAGGAATTATCAACAATATGAAAGGTAGTTTGTACATATAAACATATGGCAGGAGCAAAAGAGAATATAACACATTAATTAGCTTAAGTGATATTAATTGTTTACATGAATAATAAAATGATATCTAAAATAGTTTAATATGTTCAATATTATTATTATTATTTATAATATGTAAGACCATTTCCTCAAACATATTTAAAATAAAACTCATTTTCTTGTCTACCTTTTCTTATCCTGGTGCTTTATCTCACCCACTACTGCTCTGTCTCCCACTTTTTAAAGTAAATTTTGCCTCAGAAATGTATTCTCTCCACAGGGAACATGGTATTTCCTAAATGGACATTCCCTATTTTCAAGTGAAAGTCAATGTTTCCAGGTGTTTCCCTTAAACAAATAGCCAGCCAGATATTTCTCCAGCATAATGGATTTATTTATGAACTAAATAAATTGCAATTCAGGGCACGTGGTCTAGTGGAGAACCACATGCAAGTCCTGAGGAAAAAAATGAGAAGATACTCTTTTATAGAGAAGAGGAGGTTCTGAGAGTTATTGAGAAACAGAGTTCTTTCTATGGGGCTTCCTGATACACATAGGTTGTAAGGGCTCTCCCTTCTGGCCTCTGACTTTATTTTAAATAAGGTTGCTCTTCATTAACTTTTATACAGGATACACACAGTGGTTAGTATATATGCAGATTTGAAGCTGAGGACCAAAACTATTACTCATGGCCACTACTGGATTATAAAGTTAATGGCCTAAGTGCATTCACAAAGACC
Source organism: Hipposideros armiger (assembly GCF_001890085.2). Taxonomy (NCBI): domain Eukaryota; kingdom Metazoa; phylum Chordata; class Mammalia; order Chiroptera; family Hipposideridae; genus Hipposideros; species Hipposideros armiger. Next base: position 694,199 of record NW_017731994.1, on the reverse strand, counting down.
AATTATTGCTCAGATAATTTTTGTATTTGATATCGTAATGAGAACATGTGACATAATGACATAATCACATGTGACATGTGACAATGTGACATGTGACATAATCACATGTCATTATGAGAAAAGAAAGAATTTAGTTGGACTTCCTGACAAGTCCGTGAAAGGTCTTTATAAAGAGACGAGTAAGAAACAATGGAAGAGACTTCAGGGCCACACCTAGTAAGAGAAAAGCAGTTCCTTAGAAGGGGACAGCAAAGGGAGAAAAGGGAGACAGGTGAGCGGCTGCTGATGACCTTAGCTCCTGGGTTTTCTTTGAAGTGCAGTATTTGGGATGGCTGTCTCTCTAGGTTTTCTCTGCTAGAGCACATGTTTTTCTACAGACAGTTGTTTTATGTGCATTTCTTTCTATCTAACCTAAGTAGATTCTTCCTCCAGTTCCTCTTTAGCACACTTTTCCTTATTTGGATCACCAGCGAGAAGCCAATATGTTACCTGAATTCTTAGCAAGATGGCAAAAACAAATGGAGTTGTTCAGAGTCTTCTAATAAGCAGTGGAACTATGCCTTTTTCAAACAGCAGCTTCTTTTTAGTCAATACTTGGGACAACCTACTTTACTTTCCAGCATGATTGGTATACCTCTTTGCTGTTAGAGAGAAATAACCCCTAGATCCTTTTTCCATTTCAGTGGAGATAATGATGCACTGAAATAGCTCTCAGGTGTACCTGAAAACTTGACACTGCATGGAAGTTTATATTTTAAAGCAAAGAAGTTACATTCCATTAGGTGTTGAGTATCTAATACATATGCAGTACACCAAGAGACTTCCAGAAAAGAAGGAGAGTTGGTACCTATTTTCAAAATTGTTTGACAGACATTAAAAGTGATATAAATCACAATAAAATAGAGATGAAAACTTCATCTACATAAAACTACACAAGTTGCCCTCATTATCCCATACAGTCTGAACTATCAATCTGATACAATAAAATTTGGATGAGTCTGTGAGAAGATACCAGGAGCTAATGCTCAATTTTCGGGCAAGTGGGGAAAATGCAATTCTAAGGCTATATACAAGATTATTACTTTAAAAAAAAAGAAAAAGAAAAAGGAAAAAAAAGATAAGATAAAACCAAAGAAAGAAAGAAAGAAAAGCAGAGTAATATTTCCTATCCTAAAAGAGTGAGAGCCGAAGTCCTGGATAGAATATCGAGAGGAAGGAGAAAACTATTTGGAAATCAGACTTGCAAGTGGGCCAGCTTCTCAGAGCTGTGCATTACAGTGACTAGGAAGGCTTTTACAACAGCGATGACCGCATCTCACTCCCAAAATTTCGGATTCAGTAAGGCTAGAGTGGTGCCTGAGAATTTGCTTGTCTGAAAACTTTCCAGGTGATACGGCTACTGGTCTGGGACTATGCTTTGAGATCCTCCGGTATAAGTGGCTTGGTTGTCATGGTTGCTGGTGGCATTATGGTTTCAAATACTTTATTTTTTAGAGTGATTTTAGATTTACAGAAAAATTGAGAGGAAGCGATAGGTGTTTCCCATATAGCCTCCTTCCTAGCCCACACATATACAGCCTCCCCTTTATCAGCATACCCCACAGCGTCGCACGTTTGTTATAACTGATGAGCCTACATTGACAGATCATTAGCACCCAAAGTCCATAGTTTATATTTGGGTTCACTCTTGGTGGTGTACATCCTATGGGTTTGAACAGATGTATAAGGACATGTAATCCATCATTTTGGTACCATTCAGAGTGGTTTCATGGCTGTAAAAATCCTTCATACTTTGACTTTTTATCCATACCTGCCCTCCGGCCCTTGACAACCGATTGTTTCATTGTCTCCACAGTTTTACGTTTCCCAGAATATTATATATAATTGAGATCATGGCCTTTTCGATTGTTTCTTTCAGTTAGTGATGTATATTTAAAGTTATTCCATGTCTTTTCATGGCTTCATAGCTCATTTCTTTTTTAGCACTGACTAATATTCCATTGTCTACATATAGCACAGTTTATTCATTCACCTACTAAAGGACATCTTGGTTGTTGTATGAATGACTTTTAAAAATGTGTTTCATTTGTGTCTTCAACTTAATTTTCGAGGGAGAAAGTGAGTGTTTTGAAGACAAGGAGACAAGCTTATTCTAATAGCTGTGGGATGGGGGTGGGGAAGACATGAGAATGGCAAAAGAAAAAAACTATAGTGCTACGGAATAAAAAAGTCTGGTATCATGTTTTGATTGCCTTGTGTTGTATCAGCTTGGCTAGGCTAAGTGACATTCCCAAGAATTTGCTTTCTAGCATGCTTTCAGATAGAGCAGACTATAAAAATACATGTACATCAATGTAACTATCCTAAAATTTAACTTATATCCAAATAAACCAAATTAACCAATCGACCTTTAAACTTATTCTAAGTATTACAAACTATAAGGAAAATATATCCCATAAAACAATCATAATTTTTTATACAAACTTTGTAGCCAACTTTCACACATTTAGAGGAATAGTCAATGTAAGGTATAAGTAAAAAAAAGAAAAATAATAGCTTAAAATTTACTATAATTTTTTCAGACATTTTCCAAGGTAGAATGGAAAGGTAATTAAGTTAAGATTGCAGAAATAAAAAAAAAATTCTCTGAAAGCTACAAAGAAGTGAACTTTTTAATAACTCACAGGCAATAAACAAGTTGTATTAGCTAACAATAATAAATTAATATCAAGCAACCAGGGAATGAAATAGTCAAGACCATGAGGCCCTCTACAAAGACATTGCAAAAATGTAAACTTGATCACTTGAAGTCATTAAAGGAAACAAAATAAATGATTGCCACAGCATTGAACGTAAGTTTAATCAAATTTTAAAATATTATTTTTATGGAATAAAAGGGCAATTCAAAGATAAATTAAGTTGTGGATTCATATAGTTTGAAATTAAATACGTTATATAGTAAGCTTTTAATTTACTAACAATTTAAGAATTCCTACTTTGTGAAAGAGGCCAAACATATTAAATTGTCTTCTGTTTATAGCACATTTTTGTTTTTTTTCTTGATGTTTCCCTCATTTTAAAATTAAAAAGCAAATAACCTAAATCAGCAGGAATTTTTTTTTTTAATAATTCAGTAAGGTATTACATAGCTTTTCTGAGGATCTCTGCTGATTCAACTAAACACTCTCTTTTTTTTTCTTTCTTTCTTTGACAGAATGTTCCCTCCTGCTTTGTTTTCCAATGACATTGTATTGGGTTGTTGGAAAAGTCATGACACATTTTTGCAACAAAACCCAGAAAAAATACGTCGTGACTTTTCCGACAACCCAATATAGCAATAATTTACCTAGACCAGCTGAGAAAATTGAAGACTTAGGTTGTATCTGCAAACAAAGTTTAAGACTAATATTTTACTTACCCAATGCGTGTACACACAAACACACACACACACACACACACACACGCACACACACACATGATATATGTATCTAAATGGTGTGAAGTGAAAAAAGAAGACATCTTTTTGAGGCCATTACTTAAATGTTCACATTAGACTAAAATTCATAGTAGAATTGAGCTAGAAAGATTTTAGATAGGTTAAAAATTAAGAAACGTTTAAACAATTTAAAGGGTGAGTTGCTGGAATATTAAAGAATCTGAAAATACAAGCATTTTCAAAAATAAGGTAACTGTTGGTGTCTTACATCTACACTTCAATTAGATAATCTTAAAGACCTGAGATATGTTTCACGAATTCTATCATTTTGGCAATGACCTCTGAGACATTGTAAGAACAAAGAACAAAGAGATCACATCTCTTTAACTTTCTTTTCAGATAGCAGGTGCTGCTGGTGTAACTAGCTATTATTCCTCTGCCCCAAGCATCATTGACAAAGAAAGGTATAGAAACAATGGGAGTGATTGGCTACACATTTATAATTATTTGGTGATAAATTTTTAATCATTGTCCATCACAATACTAGAATAATTTTGCTCAGGCTTGGTTGGGGGGCGAAGAGGAGGGTCATTATAGAGGAACTGTTTCTAGAACAAAGGAAGGCATTGCAGATCATTTCAATATATGTATTTTCCCTAATAGTCTTCGTCAGTTGAAAGACAAATGATTTATGGACTTTGTGGCTCTCCCAAATTTTACCTAAGCTCTGTGTGATTCTCTGACAACTCAAATTGCTTTGAAAAGAAAGACTATTTAAAATAAAGTCATTTTATGGCTGATTTGACAGAGGTGCATGAAAGTGATAGGGACATCAATAGAAATTGGTGGCTTTCCTGAGAAAGGTCCCTCGTTCTAAATAACACAAGGCATGAAAAGCAGCCTCATCTGATTAAAGCTTTGTCACATTGTAACGACAGCACACAGGTTCATGCCTTCACAAGTACTGGTATACTCTGCAGTGTGGTTATAACGGGGTATATTTTTCTGCTCTGGGAATTGAAAGGAAGGCTTTGGCAAGCCACTTTTAATCATGGTGCCTCCATGATTATAATATTATAATCATGTATTATATATTAGGTCTGCATTTTGTTGAAGAAGTAGCTAATTGCAGTCAGTCAGTATTACTAAATAAAAGTGTAGAGATTCTACTGAAAACAAACAAAAAACCAAGCAAACAACAACAACCCCCCCCCCAAATGCTCTGATAAACAAAAGAGAACATTGCATAGTTAATTCTCCAGGAAACAGGGCATCTTGGTGACATTTGTCCTGAAATAATGCTTGCTGTCTCAACTTACACATAACCATAGGTAGACGTATTCTAAACCCTAGCAGATATTCACGATAAATCGAAATACAGTAATGATACCTTTCCATCCCATTTACATAATTGATCTAGAGGCCCAACATTGAAATATGTGGTCAGTCTTTTTTGAAGAGAGGCTTATCTTAAAGAAATGTAAAATAAACACAAACACACACACATACACAACTCTCACAGTAGTGTGTGTATCACAACAGATGCTTATGGTTTAAAGTCATATTTTTTCTAGCCTGGTAAATTTACTATAGTTTAGAACACATCTTATGGGAACATGTATTAAATACAAAAAAAAACCTTGTCTTACAGACTTGTCCTCGATTGCCACCCCCAACACACCAGCCCCTGACCTAACAAGGTCACGAGGGAGTGTCTCAGAAAACTGAGACCCTGAGGAATGATGTGGTTATCTCCCTTAGTTCATGGCTGCAGCAGCAGCTGCACCATCCTGGGGGTTGTGTGTGTAGGAGTACGCAGGCACAGCATGTGTTGGAGTACTATGGGTCTGGTTGACGGAAACTGGCCTTAAGGCACTTATCACAAGGATTTGAGAAAGAAAGTTTCTTTACTCATTTGAAGTTTCTTAATAAAAGCTTCACGTTGGTCTGATTAGGTGCTCAGTTCCAGAGAGAGAACTGCAGCCCCCTGGCCTCGTGTTCTAAATCTATCTTTGTCTCTTTGTCTCATTTATTTTCTTCCACCCTGCGCCGTCCCCTCTCACTCATCACGGCCTGTGCTGTGCGGGATGCGAAAAAACCCCAAACTGCTTATATAGTGTTTTCTTTCCTTTCACCATCTTTTGTTTTTGAAAACAACCTGTATATATTTTGGAGATTGCCAACATTCAATTAGCCAACAAATCTCAATCAACAGTCTGTTGCATGAAAGTTTCTGTGTCCCTGCACCTACTGTGAATACTTTAAAGAGGAATTTGGCACCGTTGATGCCTTTGATGTACTCTTTGAAAGTGTGCATTTAGAACACCTCACACTTGAAGTTTGTACTCTGCTAGGTATTGTGACTGATGGGTCATACACCTGTGATCCATTACTTTGATCCCAGTCCAATACTAGAGTTGGAAATACAAATAAAGTTTCATAATAAAACCCATTATGTAAGGCAAAAAAATACATTCCTTACCACTCTTGAAGGCACATCAGTATCAAGTGATTCTAAGGAGAAAACCACTTTCAATCTTCCTAAGTCAAAATGGAGTGAGTCAAGTCTGATCTTTGCTTCTTTCCCACTCTGTGACCTTGGGTAGTATTTTATCCTTGCTTTTCTCCTCTGTCAAATGGAGATAAGGGTACATGTACTTTCTGCTTACCTCACAGGCTTGTTGTATATATCAAGCATTGTCACTGTCATTGTTGTTATTGTTAGTAGCCGTAGTACACAGTAGTAATGACACTGGTACTAGAAGTAGCAGAAGTATTACTCATATTACTGTGGGCAAGATGCATTTTAAACATCTCTAAGCTTTTTAAACTTTAAACCTACCTTAATCCACAGTAACATCAATAAAAAGGAGAGAGAGAGAGAGAGAGAGAGAGAGAGAGAGGGAGAGAACTCCAAACAGACACAAGACTGAACACATAATTCCTAACAAAATTCAGGAATGACGGCCTGGAGGGGTTACAAAATTTGCCTGTGCCACCCTGTTTCTTCAACAAGCTTTCTTTCCAGCTCATCTAATTGGGATATCGTCAGTAAAAACACAATTTTCACTGGATTTTGTAATCCATGTAGTGTTTATTTGAATGAATAAAGGTGTTCTTTAAGTGGATAGGTAGCAAAGCGAGAAATCAGAGTGCAACATTTGCAAACCATTCATCATGTGGGGAAGGCAGGCACCCTGAAAAAAGGAAACAATTTCACCTGACCCTGATAACCGGATGGGTTACATGCACCCAATCCTTGCTCTTTAAAACAAAATAATCAAAATGTGCTTCAGAGGAGATAAATGGCTCCCCAAAGAGGGGTGAAAGACATATTGCTCTGTGAACTCTAAAACATTAGTTATGAGAAACAAAGATTCCTATCTCTATAATTCCCTGAGGAGGAAAGGCACTGGGGAGTGAAGCAGATAGGCATAACATGAATTCAGGGAACGTTTACATTTCAGTGAGCATCTGTTGACAGACAGTAAATTCAGTGGTAACTGTTATGCAGTGTGGGTGCCTTTCTTTCTAGTAAGCACGGTGAGAGTACCTAATACCCCCTGGCATAACTGCTCTTGTTCTAATAGTGCATAATAGGGATTTAAATACTATAAGAGAAGCCAAAAGGCAAGGAAAAATGTGACTCTATCTGAAAAGAAAAGCTATTTCTAACAAACCTATTTTCTTTTGATGCAACTAACCCTTACCATTTTTGTAATTTCACAATGTTGTATAGAATATTTAGTAAATATTCTGAGATGTCTTTTTATGAATAAAGATGCAAATAAACATTTACATGTTTATTGTTATTTACAAAATGGAGGGTGAAAAACCTTAAGATGCAATAGTGACAATAACGATGTGGCTTTGGCTTACAAAAGCTTTATGGACAAGAATTGCTTAGAGACAAATGCTAGCTTCAACCTGAATGTATAAAAGAGAGTCACAGACATTTCGGATTTATAGTTAGATCAAGGCTATTTCTGAAAAACGAAATAATAAAATCTTTCTCTCCTGAATGTATTTGTTATGTTTGTTTCTTAAAAAGAACAGAATTTTGGATTCCATAAAATGTTTACCTATATTTATATAGTAAATCATTTTGAATTAGTGATTTATATCAAATATAACAAATTAATGTTGAAAATACTATTAATCAAGATGAGTCACTAATAAAAATAGTTATACTTAGGGCATTTCCAAAGCTATTTAACTATACAATACAAGCCATGTAATTTGATAGTGCCTTATCAGATTTCCTCTGGCAACTGTTTAAAATTTTTTTACTGGGAGTCCTTGGAGCTCACTAAAAACAGCTTCATCTCAACATGTACAAAATTATTACATGGTCATTCTCTGTCCAGGACTGTTCTAAGTGCAATTTGGTCCTAAAACACCTCTGAGAAAAGTACCTTTATCTCATCTCCAGCATTAACATAATACCCCCCTCTGGTAGAGGTAGTTCTAGTTTATTGTTTCTAATAATTGAATCATACGACTTCAAAAAACCTGGAGTTACTGAGGGTTGCCAAGGTCAAGAAATAGTTTCAGTGGAAATTGCATGTACACTATAGAGAATTGCTGTCAGAGTTAATTTCCCTCACTGCATAGCCACAGAAAAATCATTTAATATTTGACTTTGTCATTACCATTCTGCATGGCATCATACAGAACTCATAGGCGATACTACTTTGGACATTTCCCAGAACATGAATATCAATGCTCGCCATTCATAAATACTTGTTAGCTAATCACACACTGTCAGGTCATGTGTCTGAATAATTTACTGTGTAATTTTCTCATTTGTCCAGTGAAAACAATGGTGATGCATGTACTATTCCAGCCTGTTTACTCAATGGTAGGCAACATGTTTAAATCCATCATCTGTCCTGTTGTCATAATCCAAGCTTAAATGTAGTTCTCATTTAGCCCAGTTGTTTAAATATGAGCGACTGACTAATTCATTCCATGCATGCTCTCTCTATATTAAATGGAATGTAATATCTTGAAAACTTATTCATATTTGGTTGCATATTTTTGTGCAAGGAGCTGTTATGTGCGGAGAAAACTAGGCCTACAGGATGCAGATATGACCTAAGGTTTATGGGGAAAATGGCCTAGCAGAGAAGCAGTGGAGGGACTTTGTCTTCCAAACTCATCATTCTGCAGCCTAGGTTAGACATAGATAGTTTGTGTTCTCCATGGTCAAGGCTCTAGCAGAGATGCCTGCCTGTAGAAATATTAGAGAAAGTGGTATAGTTGCCAAATATTAAAACCATTCAGTAACAATCGCACTCAAAATGTGTCAAAATGCCACAGTGCCAGTGAGAGCTGTACACATTTGATAGTCCCCATACTTCTCTTTAAGTTACAGACAGTTTAAGTTCATAAGAAAACATTGTACCTGGGTTTGTCATTCCTTACACATGCTTTAGTAGCCTTGTGGCCTTACCTTAGAATCAGGCATCATTTTTTGGTCGTGAATTTGTATAAATCTTTAATAAATCTTGGGTGGTATGCTTTATGGACAGCAACACAATTTGAAGTTCAAATCATTACAAAGAGTACCTGAGGCCATAGATATTGACACTGCCTGCTTCTTATTATGATGATTGCTGCTTTCCTTTGGGTGTGCCTACCTCGGAGGCCGGGTCTTTGGTCAACAAATCATATTGTATTTTTCAGCATGATGACTTGAGGGCAAAGGCCCCATTGATTTGGTGGTTTTGCTAAAGTAGTAGGCAAGGTTGCAGTTGTGCCCAGTGGTTGAGTGGCCACCTGTTCATAGTGATGGATACAGCTTTGAGGGTCAGTACAGGTCCTTAATTGAATATTCAATCATAGGATGAAAATACCAGACCTATGACACTAACTTGACATCTGTAAACTTTATTAGGGGCCAAGAACAGTCTACCTTTAGACATTTGGCAGCAGGAAGAATTATGGGGTCTTTTTTTGCAAAAAAATTCAATCTCCTGTGAGATTGGTCCAGATATTTGTAATTTCATTAGGTTTGAAGGAGTTATAGGGCTCCAGAGCAGACCTTGAGTTGTTGTTGTATGGATTGCTTTCAAAACTTCTAGCTATGGATACTGCCATTCAAATGTAGCTAGCTGTCACATGTCTTAGTAAAGAGTCTAGAATAGAATTTTCAGATGTGGGCTGCATTGCTTCCAATACTCAAAAAGGGGGAACTAAGTCCCTTGTCCTGGTTCATCCCATCTGCATAATTTTCTAAAATCAAGTTCAAATTTTGGTGTCAGATTATCCACACAGTACTGCTTTCAGTTGCTAAGCTCCCATCACAATGGGCTATTTATGCTTTAATACTTTTATCAGTCTCCTTGTATTAGGCCCAAAAGATGTGTGTGTGTACACACACACACACACACACACACACACACACACACACACACATATATATATACACACACACATACATATATATATATATATATATATATGCATATATATATACACGTACATGGTAGCTTTAAGCTTTATTCTTGTTTCCTCCTCTTGGCTATCAGAAGTTTTACTAGCTGATTTTCCTCTTTGACAAATCCACCTTTGCTTCAAATATCCTACTTGTTTTGGTGTTTTAATGACTGAGAGACCTCTCTGCCATTGTTTCATCTCTTCTAGGGCCTGGAGCAGGCATCTCTGGGCTAATGGAATCCCTGGTTGCCCTGTTTGCTCTTGGACTCTGAACAGACATAGCTACTTGGGCCACTGGACGCTGTTATTGCTGGGCCCAATCTTGAGTTACAGACTACCAAGTCAGAACACTTCCTGGTTACCTGTCATTATTCCTAGGTGACAAGATGACCTAATTAAATCTTCTCACTTCCCAAAACTGAAAAAGAAAAAAAAGGCATGGCACTAGGATGAGTAGAGCGTGGCCTATGTGGAGTGCCAACTGTCTTCTGAGGGGGGGCGGGTGGCGACTGAAACACACAAGTAGTATCTCCTGGTAGGGCTTTGATACATTTTATTGGACAAAGAATTAGTGAAGCACGTTGCATGCTCTCTTTCTTGTTATTCAATAGCCTAGATCAGATATAGTGGTGTGCACTTTTGCCAGAATTTCCAACTGAGAGGAGCATGCTGAAGCAGCAGACTGAACGTGTGACTGAGAAGGAGAGAGTAGACCCTATTCCCAGCCTGTGCTCATATCTATAGGGTACGCCAAGAGGCTCTAGGTAACATCTATTTTTTTTTTCCCAAGACACAAGAAATATATCAAGGGATGTCCAGGCTTGGGAATATAGGGACTGTGCATAGCACAGACCATGTGTCCAAAACCATGGCTGTGAGAAGAGCTTTTCATGGAAGAAACACTGAGATCAGCCAAAGGTTTTGTCTCTGCAGGACGCTTAGTCCATCTGAGTAATTTCTCTGCTCAACTACCAACAAGGAGTGGAAATTATCCTCCAGGGCCATTGATATAGGTTTCCTATTAACTTTTTCTCCTGCATTTCTTATATGACTAAGAACCAAATCATGGTTAAAAAATATATTTTGCTTGAGTTTTGATGCACTTCTAGTGTATTAAAAGGGAATTTTATACTGTACTTGACTTCAATATTAGTTTGTTTATACATGAACAGGGTTGTTTCCATCTTTCGTTTATTTTTTTTTTACTAGGTCCAGGTAATCTGTTATGTGTCAAGCCATAGCCAAGGTGATAGGGATATAAAAATAAATAAAATTGAGTCCTAGGCTTCGAGAATTTTAAAGTAATGTAGTACTCCATTTGCAAAGATATAAGAACCACAGACTCTATAAGGGATATATACACAAATTACACAAATGACTTCAACACCTTTACTACAGTAAAATGTCTATAGAATTCTGTTTACAATATGAGACTCCCCGAAGGAGAAAGATGGTGTCAATGAAGTCCTAAAATTAAAAGGCAACACTTGAAAAAAAAAAGTAATACAAAGGAAATAAGCACTGATTTAGTCTGTTCAACCTGCTGTAACAAACTACCATAGATTGGTGGCTTATAAATAGAAGACTTTTATTGCTAACATCTCTGGAGACTAGAAGTCCCAGATCAGCGTGCCAATATGGCTGAGTTCTGCTCAAGACCTTCTGAACTGCAGACCTCTTTTGGGGTCCTCACATGGTGGAAGAAGGTAGCGAGCTCTGTGAGGCCTCTTCTCTAAGGGCTCTATTAGCAATCATAAGCGTTCTGCTCTTATGACCTAATCACCTTCCAATGTCCCTACCTCCTAACACCATCACCTTGGGGATTAGTTTTTCAACATACGAATTTTGAAAAATCTCAAACTTTCAGACCATAGCAGGCACTTTATGGATAGATGTGGCTGGAGGTCTAATTTTAGGTTAAAAAGCAATATGATTGAAAAAAATAGTTATGAGAAAATAGATCATTGGGGAATTGAACATATTCACAGAATGCCTAGAGTATAGGGTGTGCAGAGGAGAGAGAGTTTGAAATAAGGTTAAGGGGATAATGGATTCAGAAATGTTCTATCATGCTTTCCTAATTTTTTCCTAATTTCTCCAACTTTGAATTTTATGTCATGGTCAGTCACTGACAGATGTGACACAAGGGAGAGACTTAAATACACTTGTACTTTGAAAGAACACATGGGAGAAATATGAAGGATGGAATAAGAAAATGTGAAATTAACATTGTGGAGGCCCGTTAGGATATGGCTATAGGAGATTGAATGAGTTCAGCTTCCATTATTATCACAAATTTCTTACTGTCTTCTCAGATTTTAATCATTGCAACTTGACTTCTGTTCACAATCAAATTCAACTTGACTGAAACTCAGTTTTATTTATTTTTATGTCCGTGTCACCTTACAAAATGTCTTGACACATAACAGATGACCTGGACCTAGTCAAAGAATAAAGGAAAGATGGAAACAGCCCTGTTTGTAATCCTTGTGTCTCTTCCTTTCCCTGCCAAATTCTGGCTCTAGGGGGTTCTATTCATTCAAGTTGAATTTGATTATTTGTAACTGTGAGAGAAGGAAAGAAACAAACAAATGTATAAATCAATGGGAATGGTAGTGTCAAAAGAAAATATGGAAAGTGTCCTGGAGTTTAAAAAAAATTATAATGAAATTCAGTCAATGCAAATAAGTTAAACCCAAAAAGAATTATGATCAATTAGTTTAGCATAAAGAAATAGTGCTACTTAAAATATACACACTCACCATATTTATAACCAACAAATATTCAAATGAAACAATTGAAATCATTGCTACAGTTTGATTGCAAGAACCTATTAAATAATGGATTTGCCATTATTTATTTTTAAAGATTTAAACTTCCTGTTAAAGCCCTAAGACCTTGACTTTCCTTTGAAGCTATAGATCATCTTCACAGAGTTGACTTTGATGTGATGGCCATTATTTTTCCAGGAAATCTTTCTGTAAGTAGTGTGTGTCCTGATTTAGGTGGAGATATCTATTGTGATTTAAATAAATCAAGACCTTTCTTAGTAAGAGTTTCTTCTGAAATATATTCATGGTCAGCAGAACCTCAGAGACTCAGGTGCAGTATACCAGCAGACTAATGTTTTGGCTCCCCCTGGAGGATATTAAAATGTCACAGAGCTTATTAAGCTATGGAGTCAAAGTTAGTTTCTCACAGGCAATATAAGGTGGGAAAGATGAAATGGAAACAACAAATATCAGGGACTTCTGTTTCTGACTATGATAGAATAGCCATTACTGGACATGCTACCCCAAAATAAACAACTTTAATGCCAGGCACAACACAGGAGACTACTGTCTTCAGTCAAAAGAAAACAGGCAACAAAAGGCTGATTACTGAGGGAAGGGAAACTCAGGAGGTGAAACACAAGGTCACCCTGGCTCCTTGCCTGGTGAAAATTTCCCTAGCACAGCAAGGTGGAAACAGCAGAACTTGGTGGTAGTCCTGAAACCCAGAAGCAGAAATCCGAAATCTGTAGGACAGGGCTCTGGTAAATAGTTTCAAAGGGTTGGGAGTGGGGAGACAGAAATCTACACAAGGGCTTCCTGAAAATTCTTGATGACTGCTTGGTTGTCAATGTGCAGGGTAAGCTCCTATGAAGCTGATAACAGAGGAGTTGTCACCAAATTGACTATCAAGGAGCAGGGATAAGAGAGGTCAGACAGTGAGCTAGACAGGAGCATTAAAGACGCAGCCCATGCTGTGAGTCCCCGGCGACAGTGTAGGCTGCAGCCCCTGTGGCAGTGGATTGCCATGGGCTACCGTGTGTAGCCAGCAGCCAGCGTGAGCGGCCGTAGTGAGCGGCCGTCCAGAAGCTGGCGACTGATCTGCCTCGCCCGGGAAGAGCGCAATGATGGTGCCAACTTGGGCCAGTGAAGCAACGTCCTCAAAAAAAAAAAAAAAAAAAAAAAGAGACGCAGCCCAGCCTGAGGGCAGAGCTCATTAGTCACTCCTGAATCCCCAGGGCCTAAAGTCTGAGGATGCAATGACTTTGATCCCAGAACAAGAACAGTGACCAAAAGATACACATTAAAATTAAACACACAATTAGGTGAAACTAAAAGGACAGAGTAAACATAAGAAAGCCCTATGGCTGTTACCCAGCAAGATAGGCTTTGCGAAAAGAGTGGACAAGAAATGAAGAGTGACATTTCATAAAGAAGAGATTCATTAGACAGACATGATAGTTCTAAATATATATGCACCTAATGAGAGAACTTTAAAATACATGAAGCAAAACCTAACAAAATTAAAGAAACATAATAGACAATTCCTTAAAGTTAATTTGAGATTTTAACACCCCTCTCTAGCAATTCATAGAATAAAGAAACAAAAATGTAGTATGCATATAGGAGATCAGAGCAATACTATCGACCAAATTGACCTAATTGACATTTATAGAAAACTGCACCCAACAATTGCAAGCATGACAGCCACATATGCTTTACGCATCCACTTGGAAAAGATCACCTCCTAGTCCGTAAAATAAGGTTCAATACATTTCAAAACCTACAAATTATGCACAGCATTTTACCAGACTCAAATTGTATCAAATCATCAATCAACAGAACACAAAAGAGAAAAATTCCCAATTAAGGAAGCTGATGCCACTTTTCCAAGCAACCTGTGAGTCAAAGGAAACACCCAAGAGATATTTTTAAATATTGCAAAATAAATAAGAAAAACTCAAAATATCAAAATCTGTAAGACATAGCACAAGCAGTGCTTAGAGGCAAGGTTGTAAAGGTCTATATTTTAAAAAGAATAAATGTTTAACACAATTATATAAGTTCCTACCCAATTAGATCATAAAATAAGAGCCGATTAAATTGAAAAAAAATAATACACAAAAAGGAATAGAGATGGAAACAGAAACATAAAATAGTTGGCATAAATTTTAAAAAGACACAAACCTTGGTTATTTAAAAGCTTTAATAGAATTGATATATCAATAACAAGATAAATCTAGGAGTTTAAAAAAAAAAACAGGGCCGGCCGAGTGGCACGGTGGTTAAGAACTGGCTTGGGACGCCAGAGGGCCCCGGTTCGGATCCCACATATGAAGGCTAGTGACACTGCCCTCTACAGCTAAGATGCTGAACAACAGCCCAACCTGGAGCTGGGCTGCCATGAGTCGCCAGCGACGGCATAGGCTGCAACCCCTGCTGCAGTGGGTTGCCATGAGCTACCGTGTGTAGCCAGCAGTCAGCGTGAGCGGCCAGCAACTGCAGTGAGCGGCTGTCCAGAAGCCGGCGACTGATCTGCCTCACCTGGGAAGAGCACAATGATGGTGCCAACTTGGGCCAGTGAAGCAACATCCTCCACAACTAGACTGAAGAACAAAAGGACTGCAACTTGTCTGTTCCCCTTCCCCCAATTCCCCAGCGCTGTTCCCATTCCTTAATTCCCCAATAAAAATCTTTAAAAAAACAAACAAAAAAAACAAGACACACAAAATACCAGCATAAGGAATAAAAGAGGTGATACTACTACTGATAATTAAAAGGAAATATTAAAAGGAAAAAGAAAACTTTATCATAATATTGATTATTTAGATAAAATGGAAAATTTCTTGAAAAACAAAACTTAACAAAACTAAGTCAAGAAGCAATAAAGAATATGAAGACCCTATTAGAAATCAACTAAAGAAATAAAATTCATAATAAAAAAAATTACCCACAAAAAAAATACTGCAAACCTAGAAGTTTTCAGAAGTTATCATTTTATGACATTGTATACTCAAAGTAAATTACAGGTGCTTTATTTCTGTTTAGTTCCTTTTAACTTCACCACTTTTAAATGGTATTGTCTTGAGTACAACACGATGTGAATACTTTTTTTTCAATCATCAAATATGATTTATAAAATTGATGATAATGATAGTATACTGGGTTCACTAGTGTCCCCAAGAAACAGAGAACTACAGGATGTGACTGTATTTGGAAATCGGGTCTTTGCTGATGCAACAAATCCTAAATTAAGATGAAGTCATAAGGAGTGAAAGTGCGTCCTAACCCAAAGATTGGTGTCATTATAAGAAAAAGCAGAGACACAGTCATAGGGAAAATGTCATGTAACTGATCATACAAGGCAGAAATTGGAGTTGTGCATCTACAAACCAAGAAATACCAAGGATTGTTAACAACCACCAAAAGCAAGGCAGAGGCAAAGAAGGATGAGAGAGAGCATAGCCCAACTGATGCCTTAATTTAGGACTTCTTACCTCCTGAACTGTCAGAAAATACATTTCTGTTGTTTTAAACCATTCATCCTATGGTACTTAGTTATGGCAGCCCTAGCAAATTAATGTAGATATTTGTACAGAGAAGTGGGGCACTGCTGTAACAAATACCTAAAAATATGGACATGGTTTTGGAATTGGGTAATGGATAGAGGCAAGTAATGAGTTTTCAGATGCCTAATAGAAAAAAGTCTAGATCGCCTTGAAGAGACTGTTGGCAGAAATATAGTTGTTAAAAGTGGTTCTGGTGAAGGCTTAAAAAGGCATGAGAAGAACTACAGAGAATGGTCTGTCACCTTAAAGAATATATATATATATATATATATATATATATATATATCATCATGAACAGAATGTTGTAGTGACATGAACGTTAAAAATGCATCTGGGGGTGCCTTAAAAAAACAACATATTATTGGACATTGCAGGAATCAGTACTACAAAGTGGCAGGAAACTTGGCTAAATTGTGTTCTGCTGTTGGGTGGAAAGTGATGCCCTTGGGTATTTAGATGAGATTTCTAAAAGCAAGGTGTGAAAGGCGCAGCATGCACCTTGCTGCTTACAGTGAAATGAGAGAGGAAAGAGATAGGTTGAAGAAAGACCTATTAAGTAAAAAGGAGCAAGCATTTGGATGATTTGGAAAATTTTCCACCAATCCAGATAGCATGCTTGGAGATGATCTAATGTGATTTATATCCTCAGTCATCCACATTTTTTTTTTTTTAGCTGAGCCATCCCGCCACCTGCTGGCAGCTCACGGCTGCTCAGCTCGGGCTGACTCGAACTGCTGTTGCTCAGAGCTCAAACTCTTGAGCGAGCTCTTAACCAACTGAGCCACTCAGCCGGNCTCCTTGTATTAGGCCCAAAAGATGTGTGTGTGTACACACACACACACACACACACACACACACACACACACACATATATATATACACACACACATACATATATATATATATATATATATATGCATATATATATACACGTACATGGTAGCTTTAAGCTTTATTCTTGTTTCCTCCTCTTGGCTATCAGAAGTTTTACTAGCTGATTTTCCTCTTTGACAAATCCACCTTTGCTTCAAATATCCTACTTGTTTTGGTGTTTTAATGACTGAGAGACCTCTCTGCCATTGTTTCATCTCTTCTAGGGCCTGGAGCAGGCATCTCTGGGCTAATGGAATCCCTGGTTGCCCTGTTTGCTCTTGGACTCTGAACAGACATAGCTACTTGGGCCACTGGACGCTGTTATTGCTGGGCCCAATCTTGAGTTACAGACTACCAAGTCAGAACACTTCCTGGTTACCTGTCATTATTCCTAGGTGACAAGATGACCTAATTAAATCTTCTCACTTCCCAAAACTGAAAAAGAAAAAAAAGGCATGGCACTAGGATGAGTAGAGCGTGGCCTATGTGGAGTGCCAACTGTCTTCTGAGGGGGGGCGGGTGGCGACTGAAACACACAAGTAGTATCTCCTGGTAGGGCTTTGATACATTTTATTGGACAAAGAATTAGTGAAGCACGTTGCATGCTCTCTTTCTTGTTATTCAATAGCCTAGATCAGATATAGTGGTGTGCACTTTTGCCAGAATTTCCAACTGAGAGGAGCATGCTGAAGCAGCAGACTGAACGTGTGACTGAGAAGGAGAGAGTAGACCCTATTCCCAGCCTGTGCTCATATCTATAGGGTACGCCAAGAGGCTCTAGGTAACATCTATTTTTTTTTTCCCAAGACACAAGAAATATATCAAGGGATGTCCAGGCTTGGGAATATAGGGACTGTGCATAGCACAGACCATGTGTCCAAAACCATGGCTGTGAGAAGAGCTTTTCATGGAAGAAACACTGAGATCAGCCAAAGGTTTTGTCTCTGCAGGACGCTTAGTCCATCTGAGTAATTTCTCTGCTCAACTACCAACAAGGAGTGGAAATTATCCTCCAGGGCCATTGATATAGGTTTCCTATTAACTTTTTCTCCTGCATTTCTTATATGACTAAGAACCAAATCATGGTTAAAAAATATATTTTGCTTGAGTTTTGATGCACTTCTAGTGTATTAAAAGGGAATTTTATACTGTACTTGACTTCAATATTAGTTTGTTTATACATGAACAGGGTTGTTTCCATCTTTCGTTTATTTTTTTTTTACTAGGTCCAGGTAATCTGTTATGTGTCAAGCCATAGCCAAGGTGATAGGGATATAAAAATAAATAAAATTGAGTCCTAGGCTTCGAGAATTTTAAAGTAATGTAGTACTCCATTTGCAAAGATATAAGAACCACAGACTCTATAAGGGATATATACACAAATTACACAAATGACTTCAACACCTTTACTACAGTAAAATGTCTATAGAATTCTGTTTACAATATGAGACTCCCCGAAGGAGAAAGATGGTGTCAATGAAGTCCTAAAATTAAAAGGCAACACTTGAAAAAAAAAAGTAATACAAAGGAAATAAGCACTGATTTAGTCTGTTCAACCTGCTGTAACAAACTACCATAGATTGGTGGCTTATAAATAGAAGACTTTTATTGCTAACATCTCTGGAGACTAGAAGTCCCAGATCAGCGTGCCAATATGGCTGAGTTCTGCTCAAGACCTTCTGAACTGCAGACCTCTTTTGGGGTCCTCACATGGTGGAAGAAGGTAGCGAGCTCTGTGAGGCCTCTTCTCTAAGGGCTCTATTAGCAATCATAAGCGTTCTGCTCTTATGACCTAATCACCTTCCAATGTCCCTACCTCCTAACACCATCACCTTGGGGATTAGTTTTTCAACATACGAATTTTGAAAAATCTCAAACTTTCAGACCATAGCAGGCACTTTATGGATAGATGTGGCTGGAGGTCTAATTTTAGGTTAAAAAGCAATATGATTGAAAAAAATAGTTATGAGAAAATAGATCATTGGGGAATTGAACATATTCACAGAATGCCTAGAGTATAGGGTGTGCAGAGGAGAGAGAGTTTGAAATAAGGTTAAGGGGATAATGGATTCAGAAATGTTCTATCATGCTTTCCTAATTTTTTCCTAATTTCTCCAACTTTGAATTTTATGTCATGGTCAGTCACTGACAGATGTGACACAAGGGAGAGACTTAAATACACTTGTACTTTGAAAGAACACATGGGAGAAATATGAAGGATGGAATAAGAAAATGTGAAATTAACATTGTGGAGGCCCGTTAGGATATGGCTATAGGAGATTGAATGAGTTCAGCTTCCATTATTATCACAAATTTCTTACTGTCTTCTCAGATTTTAATCATTGCAACTTGACTTCTGTTCACAATCAAATTCAACTTGACTGAAACTCAGTTTTATTTATTTTTATGTCCGTGTCACCTTACAAAATGTCTTGACACATAACAGATGACCTGGACCTAGTCAAAGAATAAAGGAAAGATGGAAACAGCCCTGTTTGTAATCCTTGTGTCTCTTCCTTTCCCTGCCAAATTCTGGCTCTAGGGGGTTCTATTCATTCAAGTTGAATTTGATTATTTGTAACTGTGAGAGAAGGAAAGAAACAAACAAATGTATAAATCAATGGGAATGGTAGTGTCAAAAGAAAATATGGAAAGTGTCCTGGAGTTTAAAAAAAATTATAATGAAATTCAGTCAATGCAAATAAGTTAAACCCAAAAAGAATTATGATCAATTAGTTTAGCATAAAGAAATAGTGCTACTTAAAATATACACACTCACCATATTTATAACCAACAAATATTCAAATGAAACAATTGAAATCATTGCTACAGTTTGATTGCAAGAACCTATTAAATAATGGATTTGCCATTATTTATTTTTAAAGATTTAAACTTCCTGTTAAAGCCCTAAGACCTTGACTTTCCTTTGAAGCTATAGATCATCTTCACAGAGTTGACTTTGATGTGATGGCCATTATTTTTCCAGGAAATCTTTCTGTAAGTAGTGTGTGTCCTGATTTAGGTGGAGATATCTATTGTGATTTAAATAAATCAAGACCTTTCTTAGTAAGAGTTTCTTCTGAAATATATTCATGGTCAGCAGAACCTCAGAGACTCAGGTGCAGTATACCAGCAGACTAATGTTTTGGCTCCCCCTGGAGGATATTAAAATGTCACAGAGCTTATTAAGCTATGGAGTCAAAGTTAGTTTCTCACAGGCAATATAAGGTGGGAAAGATGAAATGGAAACAACAAATATCAGGGACTTCTGTTTCTGACTATGATAGAATAGCCATTACTGGACATGCTACCCCAAAATAAACAACTTTAATGCCAGGCACAACACAGGAGACTACTGTCTTCAGTCAAAAGAAAACAGGCAACAAAAGGCTGATTACTGAGGGAAGGGAAACTCAGGAGGTGAAACACAAGGTCACCCTGGCTCCTTGCCTGGTGAAAATTTCCCTAGCACAGCAAGGTGGAAACAGCAGAACTTGGTGGTAGTCCTGAAACCCAGAAGCAGAAATCCGAAATCTGTAGGACAGGGCTCTGGTAAATAGTTTCAAAGGGTTGGGAGTGGGGAGACAGAAATCTACACAAGGGCTTCCTGAAAATTCTTGATGACTGCTTGGTTGTCAATGTGCAGGGTAAGCTCCTATGAAGCTGATAACAGAGGAGTTGTCACCAAATTGACTATCAAGGAGCAGGGATAAGAGAGGTCAGACAGTGAGCTAGACAGGAGCATTAAAGACGCAGCCCATGCTGTGAGTCCCCGGCGACAGTGTAGGCTGCAGCCCCTGTGGCAGTGGATTGCCATGGGCTACCGTGTGTAGCCAGCAGCCAGCGTGAGCGGCCGTAGTGAGCGGCCGTCCAGAAGCTGGCGACTGATCTGCCTCGCCCGGGAAGAGCGCAATGATGGTGCCAACTTGGGCCAGTGAAGCAACGTCC
>NW_017731994.1:634066-669926 GCF_001890085.2 Hipposideros armiger | reverse complement strand
TCACGGCTGCTCAGCTCGGGCTGACTCGAACTGCTGTTGCTCAGAGCTCAAACTCTTGAGCGAGCTCTTAACCAACTGAGCCACTCAGCCGGCCCAACATTAACCAATTTCAATGGGATTCCCATAAGAATATTGGATATTTAGTTATTTTCCCATGGGCCTTGATGCTCTGTTCATTTTTTCCCCCCAATATTTTTTTCTCAGTTGTTCAGATATGGTAATTTTATTGATCTCCCTTCAAGTTCAATGATTGTATCCTGTATTATCTTCCTTGTACTATTGGATCCTTCCAGAAAGTTTTCTTTCTCTGCTGTATTTTTCACTTCTATAATTTCATTTGGTTCTTTTATATACTTCCTACCTCTTTGCATATGTTTTTCATTTTTCATTTGTTTGAGGAGAATATATACTAGATTGTTGAAGCATTTTTATCAGTGTTGTTTTAAAATCCTTGGCAAATAATCCCAACATTTGATTCATTTTAATGTTGGTGTCAGGTGAATGAATATCTTTTCTCCTTCAAGTTGTGATTCTCCTGATCCTTGGCACAATGAGTGAATTTTTTATGGTATCCTGGACATTTTGTCTATTAAGTTAGGAGACTTAGAGTCCTACTGAATGTTTTATGTTAGTAGGCAGTAACCCTGTTTAGGTTTATGACACAGGTTCTGGCCTATATTTGTGGGCCATGGATCCAATG
The DNA here is from genome assembly GCF_001890085.2 of Hipposideros armiger. Classification (NCBI taxonomy): domain Eukaryota; kingdom Metazoa; phylum Chordata; class Mammalia; order Chiroptera; family Hipposideridae; genus Hipposideros; species Hipposideros armiger. The sequence continues at coordinate 669,226 of NW_017731994.1, read as the reverse complement.
ATCATGTGATTTTTCAAGTCTTTGCATAGTTAGCTTGGTCTGCTAGGTTCATTTGATTCCACGGGGGCTTCCATGGTCACAGTTGATTGCATGTGAGTGGACAGAAGGTATTTAGCCAGACTGGGCCACAGTAGGGAAAGTGAGTTGCTGGTCTGTGGGGATGAAATGCTCTTTTGGAGCTGGACTGCTTATTGTGGGGGGATCCCATTTGCGGTTGCCCACTGGCCATGGGTATCTCTAGGTGGGGGAGGGGGGACTCAGGCCCTGAGTGAGGCCCCTTTAGTGGTGGGATCCCCATTGCTGGTGGTAGACAGAGTTTTCCCAGGTTTGGTGCTTGTTTTGGTGGATTCCCACTTGCTGGTGACACCAACTGCCTGGTGTTCCCATGTGGGAGAGGGGAGGCTCAGGTCAAGTGGGGAACAAAAACACTTCCCCTGGTTGATCATTATCAGTGGAATTTTTAATCAGTCCTTTCCAGTGCTGCCAGCCTCACTTGCTCCTGTTGGCGGTATTCTGATTTGATCTAGACCAATGATGAGCTTACCTGGCCACTTCTTCTTGCTAATTCGGAGGATGACAAACAGTAGGCCTGAGCCCCACTCTTCTGTTGGGTGGGGTTTCACAAGTCACCCTACTGTTATGCTATTTCTCTAGTCCTGGAATCTCTAACTAGTCTTCCTTCTTTTCTTCATTTCTCAGAGTTCTCCTTTTGTTACCGATTGCATTATTTTCAGGGTTTAGAGTTGTACTAAACAAAGTGGAGCAGGGAGAAATGAGTCAATGCCATCTTGTTGGGTTCATAATTTTATATTTGCATTTGTATTTTTATAACATTGAAAAAAGGAATATATTTCAAAAATTCATTCAGAAATTAGAGGAAGAGTAAACACTTCTCAACTGATTTTTACAAAAAACATATAACCTAACAAAAAGATTTTAAGAAACCTGAAAATTAAAATTAAAAAATCTGGAAATACAAATGCAGAAAGGCTCAACAAAATGTTAGCAAAACAAATCCAGTAACATATGAGAAATTTAATAAATCATCACCAAGAAAGTTTTATCTCAGGATACAAGGAAGTTTCAACATTCTAAAATCAATCACAGTGTGAATATATTACCACAATTTAACAATTACTGATGATGTTTCAATATGTACAGAAAATGAAAAAAAATCACAAAGGGACACATGTGATATTGAAGGTGAAAGGGATATGATGAAAATAGTTTACCAATTACATGTAATTGGGTCTTTGTTGACTATTAAAAAATAAAAATGTCTTTTATTGAGATGGTTAAAAATTTACACAGTAGAATTAATGAAACCTGGAATTCAATTCCCCTGATTCTAGTGCCTAGAAGGTCTGCAATGCTGACATATTACTTAAGCTCTCTTAATTTCACTTTCCTTTGTAAAAACCCCTGTAATTAGCATTCCACTCCTTGCAGGATTTTCCTAAGTATTGATGCCAAATGTATGCAAAGGTACTAGCAACATAAAAAACACTCGCTCAGTAGGTTAGTGCTACTGTTTGCTATTTGCATTATTAATGTCAAATTTATAGCAGGTGATTATGTTTACAGAATATTATGGTTATAGAATATGCATGAATAATTGAATGAACAGATAATCTGATTTAATCTCAATACTACTGTTCTTGTTTAATTACTCTACATGTATACAAAAGCTTCAGGATATATTTAACCCAATGGGGATTTTACTCAAATAAATAACTATCTATTGAATGCCTTACCACGACGTGCCAAGCATTGTAAGCTGCTGGGAATAGAGTAGAATCTTCTGACTGTTCCTAAAACTTAAGTGTCTAGCAGTTAAAAGTTAAACAAAAAAGCATTCATAAAGTATGATAAATGCTGTGGTAGAGTAGGGAAATCTATTCTAGTCTGAAGGTTCCCAAAATCATTTCTTGAAAGTGACTGGAAAGGTGAGATCTGAAGGAGGAGAGAAGCAAATTGATGGTCAGGAAGACTGCTCCAAACAGGGACGTTCTCCTGGGTCTAAGAGAAAATGCCTTAAGGCAAGAGACGGAGTCAAGAAATGAAAAGAAGTGAATGTCCTTAGTCCCTGATGGAGCTTCGGGTCAAGAGAAGAGCAGTGAGAGATTTCTCAGTGGATGAAAGACCAAGAAAGAAATTGCAAAAGGAACCAATGATCCAACTTCCCCAATCATCAGAATTATGACAGATATATGGACCTAGAACAAAAACAGGGAATTCATAAATTACTATGAAATTTATTCATTATTGAAGAAATGAAAACAAACTACTGATGTGGCAGTTTATATAATGTGATATTACATATATATCTATAGATCTATCTATATATATAGATCTATAGCTATATATATCTATAGATCTATATATGTATATATTTTAGGTATATAATATAACTGAGTAAACAATTACCATAGACAATGTATTAAAGATGATAGAATATTATGTTATTTAAAAATAAGATAAAATTATATGTTCCCACAATGGAAAGATCTTCAAGAAATATGCTTAATATATAACATTATATACACATTATATGTGTATATATTATGGTGTGTATTTACTCAGGCATGTGTGTTTATTTCTCTCTACATGCAATTATAGGAAGATATTCATGGATATATTTAAAAACACTCATTTCTGGAGGAGTGAGTCTTACTTTTATGATAGAGAACTTTACTTTTTATTTTAAAATATAGATTTTTTTACTATGATTGTCCTTTACTTTTTTTAAAAGAGAAATGATTTTAATGATGAATAAGAAAGCTGAATAAACTAGGAAATACAAGTGTACTCCTGAATAGTTCAGATTAAAAAAAATTGAATACAACCCCCAATGTGAAATTGGTTCTACTTGATTATAATGGCTTCTTGACAGATTTGATAATATTCAACCTATTCCCTGAAATTAATATTTAGAAAAGATTTCGTCATATTTTCAGACAAACAATATACAGAATTCTGAATATAACTATGCTTCTAATAGTTTTTTGAGCTCCAAAATTATTTACTTATTCCTTAGTGACCATGGAAAGTCATGCAGTTTTTAAGGGTTTGGATTGCTTGTGTGTAAAATAGGTACAAAAACCCAATGTACTTCACAGTGTTGAAGGTTGATTTTATAAACTATTGAATTTTAAAACTGTTTAAAAAACTGACTACATATTTCAACTAATCTGAAAAAGTTGATATAGTCTATATCTGGAACTCTTTGCAAGAGTTTTTTGAGCTATTATTCTTGAGATAATTGATACTATTGATACTAATATTAATTAGGGTAAACATGATTCCAAATGCATTTTTGCTTTAGTTTTGGTGTGACCTTAAAAATAAAAAATATTTTTAAAAAATCCCTTCAAACAATTTAAATATTGGACAAAGATATGCTATTTTTCATAACTAAACCAAGTTATGTACTATAATATTAGCTTATGTAAACCTAATTAAATCAAATTAGTTGTAAACATTTCTACTATCAATATTTATGTTCTGTTATCATTAGAAAACATTAATTTTATGTGCACCATGGCTTTTTACTACAGAGGGAACATTTCTTTCAGCTTCTGCAGAATTAAAACGCCTCCTGTAAAACAACCCTATCTGATTTTCTTCATTCTTCCCTTTGGAGCCTGCATACTCCTAAAGCCATAGATCTTTATTGCTTCTTTGAGCAGAACTGGTTTTGAGTGGCATTTAGACATAAGCTTATCCAGATAAAGGTGACAAATTGTTGCTGATGAGCACGTGTAAACATTAACGAGAAGGGAATCAACATTTTTGGATGGGAGGTCAAAAATAGGTACTAAAGCACGGCTGTCCCTGCCATTCTTGAAAAGAGTAATCAAAGTAATGTTATATAAAATTTACGTTTTTTGTTTAAAGGGATTTAAGAAAAGTTTAACTCATAGTTAAACTCACAAGTAATAGTAACGAGATAAGAGAAATCAGGTAAGATTAGAGGGATACCTTTCATGCATCTTTCTTCTTTTGTTTCATAGAAAGTAAAGATACATAAAAATGGATATAAATAATGTAATCACTTATTGAGGCTACCATAAGACATTTACAGTTATTTTGAAATACCTGAGTTCCTGATTGACTGTGATAAAAGTCTCTAAGCTTCTACAAGGCTATTGTGACTTTGTTTTGAGCCCTGGACTTGCTGACCTGAAACGGAACAAAGATGTAGAAATGACATTCACACCTCTAATTGGTATCATTAAGATAATTTTTTTTCATGCCAGAGGACAAAGCAAGAGACCTCCTTGAGATTACTATGCTCTTGGGAAAACTGAAACTATCTTGTAATGAGAACACAGCGCATGTAGCTCTTAAAAAGGCACCAGTTAGCATTTGGTACATCCTTTAAAACAGATATTCTGCTCTGAAAGTATTCTAAATTGTTTGGTGTCCCAGAGGGGAAAGGAAAGAGCTGTGAGAAAAGTTAAAATAGTCTATGCTAATTGAAGAGGTGATAGAAAATTTGAGGGGAAAATTGTATCTGTGTGTATATGTGTGTGTTGATATGCATCTCTGCATGAGAAGTGGAGAAGTGTTTTACGAAAACCCTGTGATTTATTGCAATTCATGTCACACTAAACTGTCATCTACTGAATACTTGGCAGGAAAATAGTAGAATGGAAAAATGTCAGAAATTTAAAGGTGATTTTTCCTTTTAAGTAAGTATAATTCTTGTAGAATTTACTCAAGCAAAAATGGCTTTGTTTAAATGCAAATATCTTATCAAGGTATTTAAGGGGGTTATGTGCATTTTAATAAAGAATGCCACTGGGAATTTTTATTTCCCAATCTATTCATCAACCTCTGATTGTTCCTTTGTGTGTGTGTGTGTGTGTGTGTGTGTGTGTGTGTGTGTGTGTGTTTAAAACATACAGTGAGCCTCCTTACCTGCCCCCAAGTAATTATATTGTCAGAGACATCTTTACACATTACTCAAAAGAGTTTGTGACTGTTCTGTTCAACATATAAACAAGGATCTTTTGTCTCTGACTTTTTCTCTTCTACTATACCTCCATAGCATTTGTTCAACAGTTAAGGGTATGTCTCATTTTAAGGAGTCAGTGGAATTCTGGAACTGTAATCTCCTCTGGTTCATATTGATCTTCTGAAATTCTCAACAAATAATGGTGTTTTAAGTGCTTTCTCTGGATTTTAAAGTTATGAATATTCTTAGATTTGAGTTTCAAATATGGGATCAAAATTTGGCCTCACTTTTTTCAGGTGTAAAATGTGTATAATATAAAGCACCTACTATTAGACATGTTATGAACTACAATACAATCTTGCATAAAAAATAAGGCATAGTTCTTTTCTCAACTATTTACCAGTTTCCTGGGAGAGGATAGTATGTGAGTTGATAATGAGATTATAATGAGTGCTAGACTTCAGCCATATACAGAGTTGTATGGGAACAGGGAGTCGGGATGTATTTCTGCCTAGAAAGAAAAATGAAGAAAGTGTCACCGCATGTATATATCATGATTTGAGTTTTGAAAAATAGCATAAATTTGGTGAATAAATGAAGGAAGGTGATTCTAGGCATAACCTTTTCAAGGAATTTTATGTTCAATGTATAAATTGGGTGATACGAAGAGTGATAGGGGCTGAGTGTAGAAGGCCCTGTGTTGGTCACATTGGATTTGAAAGATTTGAAGCAGTAAAATGGCATAATCATATTAGAATTTTATTAACATTTGGTAAACTGGGTGGATAAAAGCAAGACTGGAAGCAGGAAAGCAATTTCCATAGTTTGATAACAGATGATGAAAATTAAGCCAAAACAATGGCAGTAGGAATCGAGAAAATGTTATGAAATTGGAAAAAAAAATCTATTTTGGAGGTCAACTCAATACAACTTGGTGACTGAGTAATGAGTTTCATCAATTTGAAGGTAAAGAAATAATTCTAGGACAACTATCAGATTTCTGATTTAGGGTAATCTGCATATCAGGATTTGTGTTAACATACAAGTATATCTGTATGTTTTGGGAACCCTAGAGGATGGATAGATCATACACTATTGAGATAATATCCCAGGAATCAGAAAGGTGGAAATCCAAATTTCACTTTTATTACTAATTAAAATTTAGAGTTAAATATTGTACCAAGTGAATCTTCCGGTAACTCCCCTGACTTTGTCTGGTTCACCCACATATCTGGTCTTAGGTACAACTGAACAAGAAACAGCTTCCTCTGCCTCTGCTCAAGCAGTTGCCTTATTGCATAGCAAGATAACAAAAAGAAACATCCCTTCTCTACAGCAAGCCGGATTCTAAATAAATAAATAAATAAATAAACAAAATATCTCTAATTTGTTAAAATATGCACATACATGCCCACAGACATACATATATATATATATATATATATACATACATACATATATAAATTCATGTGGTTTTATATACAAATATGGTTTTGTATAAAATATGCTTAACTATCAATATGTATGTTCCTATTGGGTTTTCGGAAAAGTCATGATGCATTTTTACAATAAAAAACAAAAAAACATCATGACTTTTCCGACAACCCAATACATAGATATATTTTATTTTGTTTTATTTTTATTATATGATATAGGAATTATCATTTTATTAATTTGATATGAGTGCTCCGACATGAGAGAAGTTCATTATAATAATCTACCTAAATTTGACAGATATATTTGTGTAACATATATGTCTTCAAACATTTTTAAGTAATTTTGAGTAATGGTATTGTGTTTTCCAACCCTACTATACCCTGAAATAAATTTTAAAAAGTGCATTTCACTGAGTTCTATAGCTATGTATAAATTGATATATTAAAGAAGTACAACACAATTTTCATGTCACATTGATAGTAAAATTGAAGACTTTTTATGCAAAAAAAAAAGTTGCATAAAAATGTTGCATTGCATTCCAGAAAGCTCCTACACTACCTCTTAACTTTTGATTTGAACATGTAACTGGATGTTCTCTTGTTCTGTGACTGCTATTGACACTTGCATTTTCACAAAAGAGCGAGAAGTAAAGGATTCATCATGTGTAAACACCAGTGACTTTTTATTAGTTATGTTTATTTTAGACTAACTTTTCTGAACTGAATCAATAAAGCTGGATGGAAACAATTATGGGCCATGATATCACACACACTGCCTTGTAGGCATCTTTAAATTCAAGAGGCACAAATAAATTTGCAACAGAAATCTCCCTGGGTTTTTTGGGATAGTTATCATTTATCAAATAAAGTTTAAAAAGCAAAAAAAAAAAAAAACACTGGTCTACTTTTAACTACAAAAAGTCAGGCTCCCAAGATTCCAGTTAATCCTAATGGGGACATAAGTCTGGACACAGGCACAAACAAAGCTGTCTTCCTAATGGCTTATTCATTTCAGTTGTTGGGTTTAAATAAAGATGGAATTAGATTTATTGGGATAATCACTTTGTAAGTTATATAATTGTCTATTCACTGTGTTGTACACCTGAAACTAATATAATACTGTATGTCAACTGTAATTGAAAAATAAAAAATACATATATTTTTAAAAGGATGATATTTAAAATATTTGTATAATTCTGATGATAGTTGTCTTCATCTATGTATATATGAAATACATGAATCTTATGATTCTCACCTTCTTCTCAACTTTTATTTTTCTTTCATGTCTTTCCTTGCAAATTCATCTCTTCTGCCTTTTCACTCTCTTCCTCTGCCTGTGTGATCCACAATTCCTACAATGCACTTTTTGGTATTTTTCTTTATTTTACTCATCCTTGTGTATTTTACCCTTTAGGTTGGATTATGTTTCCCCTGGAAATACATATGTTCAAATCCTAACTGCACATACTTGTGAATGTGAACTTATTTAGAAATAGGGCCTTCACAGCTAAAATCAAGTTAAGTCATATAATCAAGTAGTATAGTTTGCCTTTATTCATGGTACCATTTTTAAGATAAAACTTTTCAAATAAGTTATCTCTGTTATTTAAATATATTGTTAAATAAATATGCTAAGAGAAATTACAAATTTCATTTCATTCCAAAATCAACCCAGATAAAAACAGGAACTCTAGCTAATGATTCTTCTCACAGGTCAAGATATTCCCTTTTTGTTTGTTTTCATAGATATAATTTTGAGTTTTATTGTTTGCAATCATTATTTTCAATAATTGAATTTTTCTAACAACTTCAAAGTGGAAAATTTGAGGGGTTGCACTCATTGAATATTTTGATTAAAGATTCACAACTAATTTAGAAAAATAAAATGAAACAAGTTTGAGGACTCACTTCAATAATATTCAAAGCCATTAATAGAGCATGTATGTTGACTTATAACGTAATACTTTAAACATTTTCTAAAATTTACTTCCTAGCGAAAAGCAAAGAAAGGTATATTTTACAATGCTGAAGGCTATTTTTGCATTTAACTTTAGCTTCATCACAAAAGCCTTGTGTCTTAATACCCTGTATAATTTTTTTAAATTATAGATATTGACAACTGCAGCTTTTATTTTGATTGGTAAATATTAATGCTTGTTTGAACAAAATGTAAATCATATCCATCACAATCAATTCAAAATACATTACTCCTACATAAATTTCTTATTTTGTAATTATATTATTAATGCAGGAACTAATCATATTATCGTCAATCCTGAAATTTTGACATTGTTTAAAATTTACAATTGCAATCAATATAGACATTTCATGCCTGACAAAAAAAGTTCCAAAAGTTTTACTTTGATTTACTGAATTGAATGAAAACATCAATCCATTATTGGAATTTACTTAAGCTTTCAATTTGAAGCACCCGATGATGGTGTGAGCTTTACTTAGCTGTGAAGTTCTTCTGCTAAAGAAACTAGGATATTAAATAGATACCACCTCATTTTTTCTATGTGAGACAAAGTATTATATTTTAAAAATGAAAAAAATTAATTTAGGAAATCAATCATTTGATTTAAATGAAAACTCTTGCTTCACCAGATGACACGCAAACGTATCTTCTATGGTCAAAATTTTTAAATTGTCCTTATTGAGAATAAACCTTTTAAAATACTGACTTTAAAATAGAAACTGATATATCTGTTTCTTTTGGCTTTCACGTCATTAGAATATCAGTATGGCACCTAAGGTGGGCAATCAATACCAATAAAGATACTTATGCAGATAAAATGATCTATATCAACTTTCTCAAGAAAGAAATTTAGTATTTAATTTTCCATTTGACATGCACTTTAACTTTTATGGGTTAATTGCTGCTTAAGGATTTTTTGAAACAATATTTAAAATATGTTTCTAACAATAAAATAATTAAGGCTTAGAATATATAACTGATAAAGTAATATAGCAAGAATGTGTACATTATTCTCTTCATATTAACCAGGAAAAAAACTTAGCCACTATTTGCAGCACATACTTTATGTTTATGAAATTGATGATTTTTTCCATTTTTCATTGGCTTTTACCAATTGGCAACATGAAGAGTTGCAGAGCACTAAGAGAACCATGGAATATTGGCTTGGACAACTGACTAGCAAAGGTAGTTGTGTGGCATATCTCTCCCTCTAGAACAACAAGATGGAAGGCCGTTGGCTGCTCTAAGAACTGTATATGTTTTGTTTCGTTTTAAATCAGTGAGCATCCTGCATGGTACGCTTGACAAAGAAGCAATCATTATATTAGTTTGGAAAGTTTTGAGAAACGAGAGATGGATTATCACTGCACACCTTTTTAGGACATATGTTCAATGGAGAAACCTGCTCAGTACACGTGTATTCCAATCAGTAATAGATGAGATCATGGCAGGATATGTACGAACAGACATACAGAACGTAATCCACTTTGCGTTAACTTAATGCAACTACAGTCATCCCTTGGTATCAGTGGGCAATTCATTCCAGGATCCCCCATAGATAAAAAGATCCCCAGATGCTCAAGTTCCTTATATAAAATGGCTTAGTGTTTGCATGTAATGTATGCATATCCTCCCATACACTTTAAATCATCTCTAGATTGCTTTTAATATCTAATATAATGTACATACTGTATAAATAGTTGTTATACTTTATTGTTTCGGGAATGACAAGGAAAAAGTCTGTATATGTTCAGTACAGACTCAATCATCACAGGCCTAAATACATAGTACATGTCAGCAACAATGTAACTGTTTAAAAATATTTTTGACCCTCAATTGGTTGAATCCATGGCTCAAAAATTAAATAAAAAAGGCACTGGGAAAACAGAACCAACCAAGCAGCCCCCAAGCAAACCAGTTTGCACGGTCACATTAGGTATGAAACAAACAGGTCAAGGGAGATTTAAACATTTTCATTTTCTATTGGGGAAAAAAAAAGAAAAGAAAGAAAGAAAAAAGAAAAAGAAGACTCAGTGGATGCTAAGAATAAAACTAGATCACAATTCTGTCAATCAAAGAGCTTCAGTTGATTAACTCAATTGAGGATGAAACAATGCTGTGACCAAGTAGTCCAACATCTGTGATGCAAAGAGAGTGATATATGTAGGATGTCCTCTGGCCCAGCAAATTAAACACTTCGAATCTATATTTTTAGTGGAGTTATAAAATAGATTTCAACAGTTCCTTACACAATGGGAGGGGGAGGGAAACAAACAAAAAAACAATGACTCTGATAGGCAGCAGATGTCCTGAGAAACATCCACAAAGCAGATGACAGCACCATGTAAATAACAAACAGAATTTTGATATGGAAACAACATGAAGAATATTATTTGGGAGAATTTATTAAAGTGTTTTATATTAAAAGAAGCTTCAATGACTATATGAGTACCTGAAAAGCTGACAAGTATATCAATGAGAGAAGGGGATGGGAAAAGAAGAGAGATACAGGGAGGGACAGGGGAAGGAAGGGATGGGAGAGAAAGAGAGAGAGAGAGATATCACTGGAAGAAATACAAAAGCAAAATTCCATTTTTGGATGTCGCAGTGTTCGATATCTAAATGATCAGTTGTAAGATTTGATCTGTGATCTATACAGAGACATGGTAGAATATTCCCATATGTTATAGTGTTACAAGATACTTATATAGATTGACAGATTTTAGCAAGACAAACATCACTTTTCACTTTTTAACGAAACACACATGTAAACACATTTGCTGTGACCCATGCCTCTACAATATCAACTCCTCTCCCCATCGTATATATGACTAGTAAACTTACTTTTATTTATGAATTCAAAAAGTCATCCATTGAAAATAGCTTTAAAAAATGCATGTGCTTCAAGAGTAAGCAACGTTTATTTAAATATTGAAAATTGATTAGGTCATGGGCAACTGGGCAATTGAACTCTCGGATCAGACATGGGAGACTGTTTAGAATATCTAATTTATCATTTATCCCATAAATGGCATTCATGGAATATTTTGTTTGTCTTGACACAAATGTATTTGCCTTTTAAATGGTTTTACAGGTTTTTACTGGAAAGATTATGATAATTTAACAAGCATAATTCCCTTTTTTCTGTAAAAAACCTTGTGTATAACTCACATAAAAGCACTGTTGTAATTATTTAAAGTTGCAACATTACCCAAAATATCAATAAATTCATTGTGTAAAACTATTAAGTGCTATGATCCACATTATGATGAAATAGTGGCATTTTATATTAAAATATCACTATAGATATTGTGTAAAGCTTGCTAACCAATAAGATTAAATCTTCATTGTACCATGGCAAGTGGCAATGAACTGGTAATCATCTACCCTTGCTTTCACCAAATATTAGAATTTATTGCCAGAGAAAATAGGACCTGACAATGTTCCAGGCAGCTACCTGTAAAGTACAATTCATTGAACAGACAACATGTGTTTTTGTTTTTGTTTTTCCTAGCATTTCTCTTTATCTTCATTATCCCTATTTAAAGGAAAGCATATTTCAAATGCAGGACAATTATATTGTTTTATGCATTGTGCAACTTGCTAAAAACAGTAATATGGTCATGTAAAATTAATTTTATATTGTTTGTAGATACGATCTACTGGGATGTATTTATATGTTCTACAGCTTTAAAATTTTGAATATCTGTTGAATAGTTCGTAGGACATGTCTACACTTTACCTGAGTAAATATGGAATATTTCAGAGCATATTTACTAGTAAGTCATCTTATTCAAATAAACTATTTTGAGTAGGAGTAAGTGTTATTTTGAATAATGTCTCTTTTGATACACAAATACTTCAGCTAAATATAAACTTTCATTAAAATAATTATTAGTATAAAATAACCAACAGGGATTTTCTTTAGGATTTAAAACATTATTACTATTAGCGTATATTGTAAATGAGAACTAAAAGTTCCATGAAAGTAAGAATCACGCCAGACATCATTTATTGCGTTGCATTTTTTGTGTGTGTGTGTCAGCGTGAATTTGGTTCTGCTTTGACTAGCAGAGAAGGAAATAATAATAGTGACTTATGGTAATACACACATAGCAATTTAAATAAAGTTTATTTCTCTTACAAAGTCTGGTTATGGTACAGCAGGTCCACAAATCTCAGGGACTGATTCCCGTGGGGTTTTTGTTGTGGTATCCACAGAACGCAGCTGCCACCTCATGGTCCAAGATGTTTGCTCTAACGGGAGCTGTCATTTCAGTATTTCAGCCAGCAAGGGAGGTGAAAAATTGTGTGCCCTCTCTATTTTTCAGTCACCTCATAGAATTTACATATACTGTTTCCACTGACAACTTTCAGGTGAAAATTGAGTCAATGGTCACACCTAGTTGCAAGGAAGGCTGGGAAATGTAACCTTTATTTGGACACCCAAAATTGATCGATAAAGCATGTTTGTGGAGGAATATCTAAGGTGAACTCTATGTGGCTATAGTATTTTGCCCGCTCATATCAAACAGATCAGTAAAAACAATCATGCTGCACAGTTAAAAAGAATGTTTATAGTAGTGAAATAAAACTAACTATGCATCAATGAAGAAAATGGCTTGCTGTTGTTTTTTAATTTGTGTGAAGCATTTGAAAATTTTGCTAGAATGTAACTGTCGATTTGGAAAGCAACATTGCTTTAAAAGCTATTGAAAATTATATGTTTTATTTTGTAATCTTAAAAGTAGCTTAGAATGATACAGAAGGTTATACTTATATTTTTAAGATGCAGTTATGTCCTGCACTTCTCTTTGTTTCCTTAGGTGGTTTTACAACATATCTATGTGAGATGAATTAACCTAGGTAGCAATTAGGGTACAGAGAGATGTCATTTGTTAAATGGGTGAGCAATCACATGGACAAACATTTTACACTCAAAACCTAATTTACTTACAGAAATCAATACTATGTCTTTTGGGCTCTAAGTGGTTTATGGAATATAATCTCAACAAATTGTGGATTTACAATCACCACTCACATAATGGCTGTCTTTTAATAAAAACAATGCATAGCTGGTGAAACTAAGTTTTTGTTGAATGATATTCATATATAAATTTTAATTATAATAAACTTGAGAGTTACTAAGAGAAAATAGAAATTAGTCTTTTTATGATTTGTTGATACCCTAATTCTCATTAATTGGTTATTATCAAAAGTCATAATTTTAACACAAGGAACTATCAGAGATTAACCGACGCATTTGTTGCTATTTAATAGACTAGGACCACAGCCCAAGTACTTCGATTCCCATTATACTGCTCACTGCCAGTGATTTTCAGGAGATGTAGTGATACTGGTAGGGAAGAGCTTGCAAATGAGGGAGTTGTTTCCAGTTGTCACAAATATTGGAGGGCATCACCATCCTTTGTCGAGCAGTGGATAAGAAGGATAGAAGACTTGCCTTACATTCCACTCACATTCCTAATGATACCTGGACATTTCACTAAGTGAAACCCCTGTTTGTAATTACATGACTTAGAACCTATTTGAAACAGGTATCAAAACAGTTGTTTTTGAAGCACTAATATATACAGAATTTTCCATAAATTTAAATGCCTTTTAAAGCAAGAGAAGATTCAAAATTTTATCAAGAGTGGTTAACTATCTTGGAAATTCTCATTCCAAATGAAAATGTTGCTCGTGGTATTTGAGTCACCTATAACACCTGTATTGGTCTATAGAGCTGTAATATTTTGGTTGATTCTACATATGACTGACTATAAGAAGGCATTTTTATTACATCTTGTCATGATTTATTTCTATTCCATTACTGCCTGAAATGAGCCTTATTTTATTGTAAATCAATTTTGCTGTAATTTCTTTTTTTATATTACAATTATAGCAAGTTGTTGATTTTTTTAATGTATGCTTAGGTAAGTTTAATAGCTATAAATTTTATTTCAGGATAGTAAAGGGGACATTATTTATATTTGTCAGGGTTTTATATTTGAATATAAGATCAATGTGCTATAAATTGAAGCATTTCATTTAAATCCCTCTTATTTATTTTTTTTCCAGGATGCTACTAAAAAAAATATTTTTTCCATTGAGGATTAACCGATTCTCATTAAAAATATTAAAGAATGTCAATAAGCAGAAAATAAATAGTATAACCTCTGCTCCCACCACCTAGAGTCAACCCCCCATTCATACTGTGGTGTATTCTTTTTTTAACTAAATTTATCATGGTGACATTGGTTTAAAAAATTATATAAGTATCAAATGTACAATTCTATAATACATCATCTATACATATTGCATTGTGTGTTCACCACTCAAAGTCAAACCACCTTCCTTCACCATATAGTTGGCCCCCTTTATGCCTTTTACCTCCTCCTCCTCTCCCTTACCTCCTGGTGACCACTAAACCATTGTCTGTGTCTATCCGTTTTTGCTTGTTTTTTGTCTTGTTCATTTGTTGCTTTCAGTTTTTTATCCCACATATGAGTGAAGTCATATGGTTCTTGACTTTTTCTGTCTGATTTATTTCACTTAGCGTGATAAACTCAATGTCCATCCATGTTATCACAAATGGCAGTATTTCATCTTTTGTTATGGCTGAGTAATATTCCATTGTGTATATATACCACATCTTCTTTATCCAATTATCTCTTGAAGGACACTTTGGTTATTTCCATGTCTTGACCATTGTGAGTAATGTTGCAATGATTATAGGCATATGTATATCTTTATGGATAAATGTTTTCAGATTTTTGGGGTAGATATTCAGAAGAGGAATTGCTGGGTCACATTCTTGTATCTTCTTGCCCATCACTAGCCTGATTTGAGGAATTTTGAGTGAAAATCAATCTGGTCTTTCATTCTGTCCATTTCTCTCTTTCCTTGGGTCTTTCTCTCTTTTTTATTATATAGGTATACCTTATTTTATTGTTCTAAATTTCATTTTGTTTCACAGATACTGTGGTTTTTACAAATTGAAGGTTTGTGCTAATCCTGAGATCAGCAAGTCTCTTGGTGCCATTTTTCCAATAGCATTTATTTACTTCATGACTCTCTGTCTCATTTTGGTAATTCTTACAATATTTCTAACTTTTTCATTACTATTATTTGTTATGCTAATCCATGATCAGTGATCTTTAATGTTACTTTTTAAATTTTTTGGGGGCACAAACCACAGAATATAAGACAGTGAAATTAATTAATAAGTGTGTATGTGTTCTGACGTTTCCACCAGCTGCCATACCCCTTCTCTTCCTCTCCTCTCTCCAGGAAGATAGACTGTGCTTCTAATCTGGTGGAGGATGTGGTCAAACATATCAGTGCAATTTTGCGTAACAAGGGCTATGTTAGGAAAAGTTCATGCAGCTGTATTTGCTCTTAAATTGGATACCTAATCCAAAGTTTGTGTGCCATGAAAGGCTTCTCAGTGAAAGAGACATGTAAGATCAAAGTGAAGTCTAAGCGAGTGTTTCTCAAGATAGGAGGAGGTGGAAAGTGTTCCAGATAAAGGACATAACCAAATCATGGGACTGATGTTATGAAGGTGTCCAACAAATTGATGACCCAAAACTATCTCAATATCTTAAGCAGAGAGCAGGAAAGAGAGGCTTCTCAGAAGAACTTAATGAAGAAGACAATTATAGGAGTTAATGAAGAGGACGATTGTAGGAGTGGGTATAGTCCTAAAAAGCAGTGAAAATCCCACATATGAGGGAACAAAAATGGATTAGAGCTGCTTCATTTCAGTTAACTAGTTGTTCAACAAACATTATGATATTTTATTGAAAATAATTTCTTGATTCATATACTATGGAGGTAAACAATATTTTAGGACTAACCTGAAACATATTGGAGATAAAAAGAACCTTAGAAATTTTGTAATCAAAATTTGATGCTAACCAATGTCACCCAATAAATTTATTTTTAAAAAAGTTGATGATAATATAATTTAAAAATGATGAAACCAAGTTTATGAGGAAGATTCTTTCCACTTACAGAGGAATACCAATTTGTTTTCAATTATAAAACATTCTCAGTATTCAATTTTCAGAGGAGTCATGACTGAATGATCACTCACTTTGAATTTTATTTTTATTCACATCTATATTTAATATTTGACATATTTGTTAACATTATAGATGTGTACTATTCATGTGTCAAAGTTATCCAATCGATAAAGTACACTTTAGAAACAATCCCCAATGTCTTAGAGCTCACTGAGTAATCAGAATAATCAGAACTAAAACTCACTGATACATCCTTACAGTTTATGAGAGCTAAGACTCTAATTTTTACTCCTACATACTACTGAAAACCCAAAATGATGCCCTTCTGAAGCAATAAGCTGAAGCAATGTCCCGAGCATCTGCCCTTTGGCTTTCAACTTAATCTTCCAATTCCATAAACCTCTGTCTGATATGTACACATTGTCATACTTGCACTATTAACTTCTTGAAAGTAGTGAATATGCCTGGTATTATATCACCAGGGTCTAACAAAATGTATTATACAAGGTCAGTAAATGTTTGTTGACTAAAGGAATGATTTAGCTCCTTAAATTAATTCTAGAAGCATGAGTCAAAAAACTCAAAACATAGCCATTTTTCTTAACTTTTTACATGCATTTTCATTAGCCTTCAGAAACATTTTTTGTTTTGCTTTTTTCTATTTAATATGAATGTCAAAATCATACTTTAAATGTATGGAATATGTCCCTTATTTTTTGCATTTTCTGAAACAAAGCTTATAAGCAGTAATGTAATTTTGAAAAATAACTACCTTTTGGAAAGTAACAGACTTGATATTTCTAAAATGGATTATAATAAAATGGGTTTACAATCTCATCACTTTCATTTCAAACAATTTGTTCAAAATTTCCAAAGTAAAAAAAGGAAATCAATTCTCTAAAAATATTTAAATCAATTATCAGATTTTTATCTACATATTTATTGGTTCGAAAGCTCAAAAGCATTGTCTTCTTCTAATATATTTTAATGCAGATATGTCTTTTATTATTTTAACCCAGAACTTCAAGTAGTTTATTCTGGAAGAGTTCTCTGTACTAGTTTTCTTAGTTCTTCCAGATCTATGAAAGTCTTTATGATGCTTTTATTCCACACAAGATATTTGGCTGTGTACAGCAATTTGGTCTACTGCATGAGTTTATTTTTTCCTTTAAATTTCTGTAGACATCCCATTGTCTCCTAGCACTTGAGTCATAAAGATAAATTTTAGGCCAATCTGATTTGTTTCCTCTTTCTATACCTGAATTATTTGTCTAGATATTTATGGGACTCCTTATTTTTAATGTTCAAAAACCATAGTAGTATTTTTTTTCTTCTCCTTTCATGTCCATTCTTAAGTTTATTACTTTGCAGGAAGAGTACTTTCTGTTTCAAACAGAGTCTCTGTTACATTATCTCTGGAATTTATAATCTCCATAAGCTGTGTCTCCTAGATTCATTTCCTTTTGTTTTAATTAAGTTGTTTTAATTATAATTGACATACAGTATTATATTAGTTTCAGGTTTACAACATAGTGATTCCGCATTTATATACCTTACAAAGTGCTCAGTACAATAAGCCTTGTAACCATCTGTCACCATACATGGTTACTATGATGTTATTGACTCTCTTTCCTATGCTGTACCTTACATCTCCATGATTATTTCATAACTGGAAGGTTGTCCTTCTTCATCCGCTACCCCTTTCTGCCCCTCCCATAGATTCATATTCTTGTCCTTGATACTCAGATTACTTTTTAGTCGATGTTTCTTACGTTTTTCAGTTTCTTTTTTTCCCTTACGTTCCTAGGATAAATTTTTAAGGTTTTTTTGTTTTTTTTATGACTGTATTTTAGCATAAAATTAAGTCTATTTTTCACTGTTTCCAAAGTGAATTTAATTCATGCTCCATCATTTTTATGCATTTTAGTATGTTGGATATACCTTTTAGGTTTCAATCAGTTTACCACATAAAAAACATCCTCAATTGCATTTGCCAAGGCTTCTTAATGTTTCTGGTGGCTTTTTAAATATTATATTAATATTTCAATGAGCTGAGACATATAGCTTACACACTGAAATATGTTTACCATACATTTTATTTGAAGTACTTTACACAAATAGTGTCATTTTGAAGAAAAAAAACAAAAAACAGAACTGTGCTTACTACTCTCGATGGCTTCATGTTTTGCTCTGATTCAATCCAGTCTTCACGTGGCCCAAAATGCCTTAGACCTTGCTTCCTCCTAACTCAACTACACTTTTGAACTCATCTTCTAAAAATCCCCCAGTTTCTCACTGTGCTCCAGCCATATTGATTTCCTACTAAACCCATACCAGTTCAGGCCTTTTGCACTTAATATTCCTTCTGCATGGCACATTTTACTGTCTGGTATCTGTACTTTATTTCCCTACATTCTCCAGTTTTCTGCTTAAATTTCATTTCCAGGGGATCTTCCTGACTTATCAAAAACTGTCATTCTCTAGCCCTATATCGTTTATTTTTATTTGGAGCACCTTTCACAATCTGACATATTATATACCATTTTCTTTGTTTCATTCTCTAACCCACAAAACAATATAAACTAGCTAAAAAAGCGCTGTTATTTTGAATATCTAGCATTTTCCAATCTCAGAACAGTGTGTGACATATAAGAAGCTCTTAATATCTGGAAAATAATTGAGTAAACTAAATTGAATTTTATTTTGTATTACCAATATTTAATTAATTTTTCTTTGTTCAGAACAATATGCTAACAAATTTTTATTTAATATTAGTTAATTTAATAAAAGTGTTTTTTAAAGATGTTCCTGAAAAATGTATCTCTGGCTAAAGCAGTTCTTTTTCTCTGAGATAATAAGTTATGACTTCCTAGTACCACATCAAACTGCCAAAGAATAATTGTGTTTACAAGAAAATGACAGAAGCTTGTTTAAAATTAAACACTGTGTATTTTATAAATCAAGAGAGCCTCAATAAATTCCCTCATCCTCTATACCACAATAGAGCAAAGAGGCATGTTCTAAATCAAAGCTTTTACTATGTAAGTGTAAAACAAATGAAGCTATTTCTCAACACAAAGTAAGTTATTGAATCTTTGTTGAAAAAAATGTCACTTCAGTTAGAAACCTCCTTTGTAAACATGACACCATCAGGGTAACTTCCATCAACACGATACAAAGAGTTTTAAAGACTTGCACTGAATGGATTTACAGTGTTCCTCCAAAGAAAAATTCCACTTTATGAAAATGACAACACTCAGAAAAGTTGCAACTATTCTGTAACGCTAGTCGCCTAAAAAAATAACAGAATTTAGATGATGAGCTACTCAAAGTTGAAAGAGTATTAATGTGACATTTTTATCAAGAGAAACACAACAAAATATCAGAAAAAAGAAAATAAGCAACAACCAATCAAATCCTTTCATCTTGTCTGTAAGATAAATGTTGGTGAATCATTAATCTTTTGAAATTGCCTTTTGTAAAGAAATTCTACTGTGAAGTGCATTTGTTACACTACTTGGTGTTGCATTGATGCACTACTAATGTACCACACATTGGAATCTCTCTTCACCACAGCAACTTTAATTGCTGCTTCTCGTTTTTTCTACTGTGGCTGAAATTAGTATCCTGATGAAGTTGTTACCACATAAAAAGAATATTTTCATATGGAAATGACTGTATTTTTATATAGAAGGTGTTATCATGTAAAAGGAATATTTTTACATAGAAATGACAATGTATTTATATAGAAATATATGACAGTACAATTACTTTACTTTCAAGTAGCATTAGTTAAGGCTATAAATAAAGTCTTGCTTCTGATAAATACAAGAACATCAGTAACATTAACTGTCTAGTTGGAAAACCACACAAGTGAAAATTCCTAATGGACATCTTAGATGACAAAAGATAAAGAGGCCAATCACATCTAAAAGACTGTAATATAAATTTAAAACCCATCCTTACAATTGTCAAGATCAATACATTTTCCCCACCTAAGTTTTTTGTTTAGATAATGAAAGTCCAGAATACAACATGATATTTGCACAAATACAAATACAATACAAATACAATTAGAAAGTGATGTTATGCAGTATACTTCAGAAAACTCTATTCCTAATCATGAAATCATATGCAGTTTCAATGTAGTAGCTACTTTATTTACATCTACTCATTTTTTTTGTTCAAGTGCCATTGCCAAGGTGAAAATAAAAGTTGTTATTAGTTACACTACCATGGGTGCTTTTATCCATCCCTATGATTTATCAGCCAGTAAGATTTAAGGAGGCCTAATACTGGTGAACTAAAAGAAGTACTCAACTGTGTAGTGCATTTTCCTTTTATTTAATTTGATTTCTTGATTTATTTCACCTTGCATTTGCATAAAATACAGGAAAATAATACTTTTTTGTACAATTTTACCTGACACTTTACATATTTATAAACTCTCATTCCATAGAGATTTTGAGAACACCAAGACAACAGCAGAAACAAACAAACAAAAAACAAACAAAATTATAAATTTATGAATAGAAATAAACCATCAGTACAAGGGAAAATAGAAATAAGCACAGAAAGTTAAGGATTATAGAAAAGCACATCTATATGAATATTGCAGAGTAGGTTAAATTAACCCTCTTTTATTTTAACTTTCTAAACGCTGAAGGGAAATGGAAGTCTGATTATTTCATTGGTTTTAGTAACAAGGAAGGAAATAAGGGTATCTTTTAAAAAGCAAATAACCTATCACAATGATCTCAAACACTATTATTATATATGATCTCATATGTTGACAATGAGGCTTATATTGAGTAATGTCATCAAAACTATTGCTGTGAGAGTCAGGAATTTATTTTACATAATTCTTTATTAATATATTATTTTTCATGTAAAATTACTGCGAAGTTATTTTCGGAGACCACATGATAATATTGTTTCAGTAAATTACTTTTTTGTGTAAATACAATTCTTACAGTAACTTTTAGATAAAAGGAGAGTCTCCTTAATTGCAAAAGACTCTCTGTTAACATCGTATCTATACATCTATTTACGCTTCTTAAGGAGCTGGGTTGGTAATAGTTTTGAGAACCTTGCTCAGACCTGGTGTCTGAAAGAAGAGCTAACCCAAGTGCTGGGTAGGTTTGGCTGAAGATATACCTTCAGACAAAATGAGGATTCTTTTTTCTTGTAAAAATGATCAGGATTTAGTCAAGTACATGAATGATTGATTAAATACCTAAAATTATGAACCATATAGCATGTTCGGGAAAATTTTAGCTTGATAATTTAATTTTTTTTTTCATTATCAGTTGCTTATAATGACATGAGGCTGAAAAAAAATCTATAATTCTTCCATGGGAATTGAATTTTATGCAACATTGTGTCTTGGTGATTCCTGGGAAAATTGGTTGCAAAATACATCCAATAAGTAAGTAAAAAATCTGAACTGCTTTTTACCATTATTGACAAAACTGCCTAAATATGGAAAGTATATTAAAAAAAGGAGATATCAGTTTTGTAGTTTATAATTAGAACTTTTTGTATGATTTTATAACAACTACCTATTTAACTCATTGCTACCTGTATTAACTCCCAGTTAACGATGGGTGCATTACATAAGATTTGTATATACTGGTTATCTATAATAGACAGGAATAGTTTCTGAGAACAGTGTACTGGTAATTGTTCTGCGAATGGGAGGTAGTGAACACAGATTTGCAGTTCTGTTAATTTCAAAGTCTTAGTATTCCCACCACAGCCAATTTCAAGCTGCCAATGAGCTGCCACTAAAAGTGGAGTTGGAGAGAGATACTCGAAGTTACATTATTACCTAGTATTTTTATCATAAATATTTCAGTACAAATTTCAGCACACAAATATATTTAAATAACCTCAAGTGTTTAGATAATAGGACAATCTATAAAGTAATGAATTTTGAGTATTTTTTATTTCTAAGTTTATATTATTTAATTTTTAATAGTAATTGTATTTAACAACGGGTTTGCAAAATTGCTGAAAATTTAGGGATTGACTTTTATTATCCTGTATAAATTTAGATAGTCTAAGCACATCTTAGACTATCTAAAGGCAATAGCATATAACTAAAATATACATATATCTTTAATGAAAGGGAAGATGGGCAAAACCAAAAGCCAAATATATACTTATACCAATTTTGCTAAACAGAGTAAAATTACATTGAGGATATAGGAACAAATGAATCAGTTTACACTCTGTATCTAGGCAACATAAACACAAAATTAATCCTAAGCAAAGTCAAAGGTTAAGAAAAAGTTGTTCAGAAACAAATATTCACAATGCACGTGACATGCATGTGACAAGATGTGGAAATAAATCATTCCTGTAGTCTTAGAACTGTGGCTAAGTCTACAAAAGCAAATTCAATTTCAATTTAGTGCCTTTACATTTTAGAGAGAACAGCCAGACACGTTACTCCATTACTTACAGTTTTCAGAACATGCTTTCTGCTTCATGAAACCACCACTCACTAATTATGCAAGAAGAAAACAGAAGAATTCAAGATCAACATTAAGAGTTGTAAACCTAAATGTTCTGTAATTGCCCTGTGACTCAGTTACCTCTGGCTTATTGTTTTATATTTTCCCCTTTGGAACAACAGATATGTGTGGCAAACCAACCAGAAATTGAAGAGTCAGATGTCAAACATGGGGATAATTTAACAGCATCCCTCCTTGCAGGGACTCCTGTTTTTATAATCCCTTCCACTGAGGGCATAGACAAGAACTCACATAGTCACCCGCACCCAGTACAGTGACTCATTTTTTTTTTTTGCCAGTGCATAAAAAGGTTATGTTTACACTATGTTGTAGCCTATTGAGTGTGCAGTAGCATTATGTCTAAAACATGTACATTTTCACTGACTCCCTTCCCTCATAATGAAAATATATTGCTTTTTCTGGAAGGCAATGATTCTTATTCTTCAACTGAGTGGGCTGAGTGACTTCAGAAAAAAGTCTTTGAAGTGCAACAGTAAAAGAATGGGCAGAAACTTTAGGTGACTGAGATCAACTCTACACCCAACTTCCTCTTCCAGTCAAGATGGAGTAAGAAAGACTATCTTCACCAGGCCACTGGAAACAACCAAATATATGGATGACACATGAAACAGACACATTCAAGATATTTAACTTACTGGCATCTTTAACAAATGATAGTGATCCATGAGAGACTGATGAGGTGAGACCTACAATTGCCACAGCTTACTGGCTAGAGAAAGTTTCCAGGACATAGAACAGGAAGGGGAAACCCAGGTGGACTCCTGAACGCTCCCTGAATTCAGTAGGTGGAGCTGTGTCAGTGGAGAAGCCAAGGCAGCTAGCATTCACAGGTAACGGTGCTGGAGGAAAGAGACTTGCACAGAGAGAGGACCCCAGAGACATATGGAGTCTCATTCAAGTATTCAGGTGGGTGCTGTGTGTGAGGAAACTACTGGAAGGCAGGGAAGTAAGTGTGAAGATAATGCAGACAAGCATCGTAAGTCTTTGAGGGAACTGCTGATCTCTGAATGTCTCTCAGAGTGGAGTAATGCTTCCAATTTACTCTTGTGGTTGGAGAGTGGAATGTAAGATTTGTTACTTATTCCTTCTTGCCGTAATTACCATAGGTCAGGGATCCTTTAAGGGTGTAACCAACGGCAAGTAAATTGGCACTAATTATGCATCCAGGGACCAGGAAAACGGCCGCAGGGTAGGGCCATGGGTCTACTTGCACGCACCATGAGATGTACTTAGGACAGGAAACTATTTATCACTTGGCCTCCTCAAAACCTAAAGCTAATTGGGGATGTGGAGAAGGATGATGACACTTTGGGGACTTTAATATCTGTGTCACTTTAAATTCTGTTTTTAGTGTCTTTCATAGAGTCTAGGTATTCTTTTTTGTCCTACTGTACAGTAATCTGGTAAGCAGCCATATTTTTCTTTCAAGAAAAATTAGAGGGATAATAATCTTTTAAAAATAATTATACTAGTTCTGAGAACTGTTTTGAACATGGGACCTGGGAGAAGCATCATTATTTTGCATTATGGTAGCACCAACAGCTCTGGAGTTCTTCTGCTTGTAGAAGTCAAATGATACCCTCTCATATCAACATCTGTCTTTCTCATAGGAGCACTATCATGTATTATTAGTAAGCACTATAGATCATATGGCAATTTACTTGTCACCATGGTTTACCATTAGAACAGTACTCAAATTCTTCTTTTACAGGTAAGTACAGTCATCTGGTTTCTACTATTCTGGAGTCTTATCAGCCCCACTAAACTGAAGCAGCCCAATTCCATGCAAGTTTTCCTACAGTCAGATCTGCTACAGAGCATAGCTACTGCTGACCTTAATGATTACAGTGCCCTCTATACTAGTGCAGTCTTTATGTTTTTGTGTGGAAGTTGGGTTTTCTGAGCCATACTGGAGAAGAAAGCCAGATGATGAATTTTTCAGTCTATGTACAAAAAATATTTTTCAAGCCTCTTGGTTGAGTTTTCTTATCCCTTCTCCAATACTCTGGCAAGGTTGAAATTGCTATCATCTCATTTAGTATAGGCCATCCTAATATTATTAGGACCAGACACAGGTGTCCTTGTCAAGATGATAAAACTTGACTAATGGAGAAGCGATCAAACAACCATAAACCCAATTTTATTCAGCCATATATTTTACCTTCTCCTAGTCCTACAACCTCAAGGTACACTCTCACAAATATTTCTCTTTTTCCTGCTGGTATATAATATTAGGTCCTGCAATATCTTTTATAAATGAATTACTTAATCCCACAGCAAGGGATATGCTGTTCTGCTTAAGGTTTGCTGATATCTAAACCCAGTTTTTTTTGTCTGGGGACAATAATGGGGACAGGGGTGGATCTAAGGTAGGATAAGAAAAAGTTGAGAACCATATATGATTTCACTGATATGTGGGATATAAAACTGAAAGCAACAAAGGAACAAGACAAACAAATAAAGAAACAAAAACTCATAGACACAGGCAATAGTTTAGCAGTTACCAGAGGATAAGGGGGGAGGAGGGTCATAAATGAGGGTAAACAGGATCAAATATATTGTGATGGAAGCAGAACTGACTCTGGGTGATGAACACACAATGTGATATATAGCTGATGCATTACAGAATTGTATACTTGAAACCTATGTAACTTTACTAACCATTTTCACCCCAATAAACGTTATATAAAATAAAAAAAGAAAGAAAAAAGAAAAAGAAAAATGCTTATGAGAGAAAAGCTCTGGGTGAGGTTTATCTAAGCTCACCAGGCAGGGGAGGCAGCTAACTTCTAGCAATAAGGTAGGTGCTCCTTGCGCCAGCCCTGAGCGTTTAAGATAACTGGTGGGTACAAGTGTTGCACATACAGCCATCTGAACATCTCACTCATTCAATAGCGGGTGTTGGTTTTATCATAGGAGAGCTATCAAATGTCTATATTGGTTTTTTTTTTCCTCTTTTTTTTTTTTTTTTTTTTTTAGTGTTCTTTCACTTTTACGGTTTACTCTGTGACCTGATTTGTAACAGTGCGTACCGTGGCTGTGGCTGCAAATGTTGAGGGCCTCTATAAATGATGTCATGGAAGCCTTCCACCACGTGTCTTTTGTGCGTTCAGCTCACATGAGCCTGTTTGATTTAAGGCTCCCGAGGACCACAGAGACCAATCAACCTCTAAATCTTCATCATTACCATTGCCTTCATCTGTTCAAGGGCTAGCACTGAAGTATAAGTCAATTATTTCCCTTTTACCCGTGCCTCATCCCAGTCCCTCAAAAGTGGTATCTCAGGATCATGGTGCTAAGATGTGCCCTGGGTTAACACCCTCTGCTTCCCGTCAGCAAGGGAATCCTGCTGCCAACTGGCAGGTGAGTATCACGAACTACAGGTCTGCTTTCTAGGGCCACTTCTGCTACAATTAATTTAGTCAAGAAACCTCCTGAATACAGAAGGTGTCAGTTTCTTCTAGAGAATTTTGTCTTAACAAGTAACTGTTTGATGTCGAAAATGTTACTGGGTGAAAGAAAGGCGCATGATAGTATCTATTAGCTCAATATTGTTGTCTTTCAAACCCATCCATTGTTTTTTTCTCTCCCTCTTGTCTCAACTGCTATCAGCCTGTTTACTGCCCTTAATTGTATCATGATGTAATCATCTCATCTGCATTATTTTTCCTTTCATGCATGTTCTATCATTTGTATTCTTTTATGTTTCAACAATAAGTGCCATATTCTGCAGAAGCAGGTTTACCAACTAATTTCTCACTAATGTAAAATCATATTACAGATCATGTGTCCAAGTAATAATAACAAGATTATAGCAAATAATAACAAAGTTCATATTTATTCATTATGTATGACATCCCAAATTCAGATTTATCAATGTAATGAATGTAAGCTAAATACAAATATATTTCAGGTTGTGATGGATGAAGGTATAACTCTTTTTAATATATGTATGTTTGCTTACTATTTAATAAAATAGGGAAGTCCAAAATTGCTTTGCTGTTTTTTATGATTTTAATACAAAATAGCTGTATTCCATTATTTAGGAATAACTTGAAAAAATAAAAATATATCCCTATTTAATAAACTAAATTTTAACCCACAACAAGGGTAAGACATACATCAGAAAAATCTTTATATATCAGTAGTAAATATTCTGAGTATCTGTATGAAAATATTGAATGAGATAATATGTATTTTGTTAAATTTCTCCAACCTCATACTAATGCATATCACAAGAATATGAATCCATCTGTTAAACTCCTTATTGGAAAACATATATTATGTTTTAATACATGTGCATAGATCACATTAAATTTAAATAAAAGTTAACATATTTTCCTAAAATTGTTTCACTAACCTATCTAGATGCAAATTGAACAAAAACTAATTAATAGGGAATCTAACTTAGAGCTGTAAGCCTGTAAAAACCCAGACCTTAGTAAAAATTAGCCAGAGCTATAAAACGCTTGTGTTTCTCAGCCTTCTCCCTCTAGTTCATATGTAATTCAGCATATACGAATCAGAGGTGAGGGAATGGGTGTTCCATTCTCTTGTAATAGTAGCATCTAATTTGATCCGTTCCCAAGGATGCTCATCCTCACAAATATACTACTGCCTGCACTGTTACTTCATCAGAAGCAACCATTTAGTTTTGTCCTGGTCTGATTTGGCACTTTTTTAGAGGGTACTTACTCACATAGAATCTGATCTACTCGTTAGAAGATTAGCGAGGGAGTGCATGATGTCTCCAAAGTCATCAGATATCATTAGAGGCTCCTACAAGTGATAATTAACTTTGTGTGTAGAGGCAAAAACAACAGAGTCACCCATAACACATTCCGGGCAGCCAGCCAGAACAATACCATGGGAGTCATGATGTCTAAATGTAAACTGTGTAGGCTGGGCCTTCAACATATACTGATCAGAAAAAAAGCAACTATTAACATGGCAAAGGAAAATAAATGTCTAATAAGTTGAGCCGATGCCTTGGAAAGACTGGAATATCAGCTTTTAGCTTAATGGCTACAGCACATATACTCTCAAATAGACATGGCCCAATTCAAGAATCTAATGGAACTAGTTTGAGCCTGAGGGTAAATAGGGAGGTAGTGTCCCCTGGGGCCAGCGTGAAATTGGCAGGACACTGAGAGTCAGAGAATTAAAATAAGATGAAATGTATTCTTTGGGCCAATTTCTTTGAGATTCTTTGGGCCGAATTTTAAGAAGTCCCTCCAAACTGAAGGATGTTTTATTTCAATTTAAACCTTTAAGGGCGATAAGCTATATTATAAAAAGAGTCTCTTACAAAATTCTACCCAAATTATTTCTGTTCCCTTTATTTACTTTTTCACAGGACTGCTCTGTGTGGTCTCTCAAACTCCTCAACAAGCTTTATTTGCAAGTCTTCAAACCAGGCAGAGTGGAGCCAGTTGTTACTACTTGAAAAGCATAGCAAATCAGAATTTGTCCAATCTTACTTTTTTTCCCCTTATTTTTGCATTTTTTGAGTAATCCTTTCCCTGTCTTTCCCTTGCATGCCTTTAATCTAATCTCTACACTTGGCTGTTTGTCTGCTGCTCCATTCCATCCTGATTTTTCCTTGACTAACTTGATTTTATATTATTATCATGGAGGGTAAGCTCCCACTAATGCACAAGTTCCTGTCTTCCATTTTATCAAGATGACTATACCAGACAGCAGCATTGAAGGACCAAGACAATTATTTTGAGAGTAAATGTTGAGACTATTTGCATTATCAGGGAACACACAGCCTTGACCTCAGAGGTTGGTATCAAAAAATTCAAGGATCGTTTATACAGTTTTCACTGGAGAAAAGACCTCTTCTCTAACCAAGAGCCTGCTTCTCTCTGTCCCCACCCTCTCTCCTTTAAATTTCTTTTTTTTTTATTGGAAAATTTCAACCATATTCAAAAATAGAGCAAATGTACCTGCATTTGTATGTACCCACCATCCAGCTTCAACAGTCAACTAAAGGTCAATCTTTTGTCCCTCCCACCATCCACTTCTCCCCATTGCATTACTTTGAAATCCCAGATATCAAAACATGTCTTCCATAAATATTTTGACAGAATGTTTTCTTTTAATATCAAGACAACGTAGGCTATTTAACTACAGATTACCTATATATCTCTTACTGTTCTGTGAAGTAATTTTAGTTACCTACAAATATGCACATAGTTATCTTCCTTAATAAACAACATGTAGGTCACATAAAATAGCCAAGCATATGTACAGGATAGATGTCAGGCTTGCCTGAAGAAGGACAATCGTTTCTGTGCAAAACTGGAGGAGATCTGCTTTTTACCTGGCTGTACTTCTGGTCACAGGAGGAAGCATCACATAGTTTATCTTAACAGTTGGGGCATCATTCAATGAAGAGAGGGCTTTAATGTTATTAGGCAAATTATCCCATCATTTGAGTTAACCCAGAATCTGTGATTCAAATGACAGGAAAATAAACAGAGGTTTATAGCCAAGTTTACATAAAGTAAACATAGAAAATTCAAACATACTTTATTAAAAAGTTACCATTATTGGTAAGGGTTTTTTGTTTTGTTTTGTTTTTTGTTTGTTTGTTTATTTGTTTGTTTTTTACCTCTGGAGAACTATAATGCTATTGTGTTTATTCTACTTACAACAAATTGTTCACATGAATTTTCATTAGGGGATTCAAATTAGTTTTTGCTCTCTGGAACATTAGTTTGAAATCAGGAATTAAAAAACAAGGATCCTTATATGCAAGTATAAAACACTTATGAAGAAACAAAATGAATGCTGCATCTTGAAAAATGCTAAATGAAACAGAATGAAGGCAAAGCCTATCATAGTTCCTGTAGTTTGACTTCAACATGCTCTAAAATCTCCTGTTATCATATAAAAATTAGAGATTATCAGAAAGTGATAAAGAGTTCCACTTGTTTTGTGAAAAAAAAATGCCATCAGGAACAATACATAATACTTAGGATACAGAGATAAAAATAATTACAAGATTACATTTTACATTGGTTAGTTTAATATTGAGCATGTTGGAGTAAAGTTTCTGAGTTATTTTGTAACAAATATACTAAAATCCTTAAAAGAAAACAACAACAACAAACTGGAATGTCTTCTCTCCCAGCTCTGACTGTATGGATATTGCAGTTTTCAGGTTTCCTGATCTTCCCCAAAGTTATTGGACCTGAAGGTCTGAAAACTGTAGAAAGAACAGATGCCAATACAGAGAACACAAATGACAGCAGAAACCCAAATGACACTGTGAGTTAATTCAGCAGCTACTATACCGGTGGAAGATATAGAGTAGTAATCAACTCCATGTTTTTTTCATCTTCTCTTAGTCTTAGAGAGATTAAAGACTACTTTTAGTAGTGACATTTTATGCTGTTAAAGAGCAAAATTCAACGGAGAACATCTGAAGATCTCATTGGCTTTATTAAGTGAATCATTATTTGAGCAGCATTCCACCTAGCAATTAGAAGGGCACTCTGAGAAGTTGTTCAAAAGGGAAAGTTTCATAGGAAGAAGGGTGTGGCAGGGGAGTTATTATCATAAGAAAAGAAAGGATTATTTTTAGAGGCCAGGTTTTCTTGAAGTGTGGGAGATGGCAAGAGTTTTAGCATACAGATTACCTTACTAGTATTGATCAGGAAAATCTAGGTTGCTTGGTTTAAAATTCCTCTCCTGGGAGAGGCTGAAATAGCAAATAGTTTAGTATTAAGTTTTAGTTTGGTGACATGGCTTAGCAAAAGTGACTAATTTGGCCTGTTATTTCTTTAGAAAGAAAAGAAAAGAAAACAATATTAAGGAGTAAAGAATTGCTTGGCTTTTTAATGGGAACTCACTTTTAAACAAAATTATTTGGCTCTTAGAAGAGCCTATGTTATTCCTTCTGCGTTGTCTTGTTTTGTTTTATCTTTACCAAACACGTTAGACACAAATTTCAAAAAGCAAAAAGTAAAAGAAATCAGACACAATGTTTTAGATTATAGGGGGCTGAGTAATCTTGGCATTCAATTGAAAGGTAATATCTTATATTGTATCTCCCCTCTCTAAAAAATAAAAAAATAAAATAAAAAACATAAAAAAATCAACAACGACAACAACAACAAAACTATAAAGGAAAAATATCAACACTGAATAACTGGAGTAATTTTGATGTGGACATTACATTAGATAAGAGTTCTGTAATGCCTTTAATGTTTAGTGTATAATAATTTTGTTGCGGTTATATGGAACACTTCATTCTCCTCCTTAGTAGAAACATGGTAAAGTATTTAGGGTTTAGCTGTAGTGATGCCTACAACTTATACTTAAATGATTCAGCAAAATAAAACAAAATACATATATAGGAGAGAAAGAAATCAGAAAAATATGGCAAATAATCTTGCAACTTTTCTGTAAATTTGAAATTCTTAAATTTAGGGAAAAACAAAACAAGGTACACCTGGCAACTTTATTGATTGACTAACTGTGTAGGGGTTCATGAGTCACCTCAAGATGTGCTTCTGTGGTATGTGAATTATTTTGAACTAAGGCAATCTATAACCTTCAGGCTCAGTAGAAACTTTTACTGCTCAAAGAATTTAAAGCAGGGGCCTTGCCCATAATAAAAGTTATCACCAGAAATAACTTTTTATGACCTATCTACAGGGAAGGGCAAATTTTAATTACTGAACATCTGCTGCTCTTATTGTCCAATGGATGACCGTCTTGTCCTTTGACGCCCCGAGGTGCCTGTCCTTATCCTTAGATCAGAATTTCAGGTATACCACATTTTCCCTTTTTGTCTCTGAACCTCTCATGTATGTGGGGTTCCCATACATACATACGTAATTAATTTGGACATTTCCTCTTGTTAATCTGTATCATGTGGATTTAATTATTAGACTAGCCAAAAGAA
Organism: Hipposideros armiger; assembly: GCF_001890085.2. Classification (NCBI taxonomy): domain Eukaryota; kingdom Metazoa; phylum Chordata; class Mammalia; order Chiroptera; family Hipposideridae; genus Hipposideros; species Hipposideros armiger. The sequence goes on along the minus strand of NW_017731994.1, from coordinate 637,363 downwards.
ACAAAAAAGGTAGAAGATAGTTTCTTCCTCCCCCACAATTTAATAAAATTAAGAATTATTTCAAGTAAATAAAATTAGTTGATTATTGCTATAAATTCATTTTATCTAATATCGTACATCAATAAGAGAGAGAAACACATGGCTACATGGAAACACACACACACACACACACACACACACACACACACACACATGGGATAAACCTCACACAAATGAAGTTGTATAAGAAAAGCCACACACTAAATAGTGCAGACTATGTGAGTTCAATTACATACATCCCTAAAATTGACACAACTATTCTGCTAAGAGTAGTCAGTTTAGTGGTACCTTTAGGATATAAAGATTGGTAAACATAAATAAAATATTTACCTATTTATGAAACTGAAAAATATTACATTAGCATCAAAATTAACTATGTTGCAAGTAAAGGTCAGTAATAGTGATTTTAATTAATAACTATAGTGGGGAATATGCAGAAATAAATGGAATGAGGAATATACAAAATCTTATGCAGTGACTTCAATATCCATGACATAATTTCCATTTGGAATTTGGGGAAGATAGAGTATCAAATACAGAGAAGATACAAAGCAGAATATATTTAAAGAGAGAAATAGAATTCATACAACTTCTTTTAAAAATTGTATTAGACTCACACATTTTCTTTCCAGTATCATTTTCCAGTTTGTCTCTGCCTGCAACCATTTAAACGTCATAAAATATTTCCTAGGGAGTTTGTATTTTCCAGACACTCAGTAATCACTTCATTGTTCTTTAAATGTCTGTTTATGCTCTTTTAAGGGACAGTTAAAGAAATTATGTGGGGGAAGAGAGGAGAAAGTTTATGAATGCTTTAACAAGATTTATAAATATAAAATGCTAACAAGCTGCTCAATCTTGCTAGGCTTTTATGGGATTTTATTTTGTAAAAGTTGAAAGAAAAAATGGTGACACTCAAAAATATTTTGAGAAAATTAATTAAAGGTTAAATGCGAAGATTGAATTGCTATGTCTGTCTACCCTGAATACATACTTCTATATGTATGGAATTTTGAGACATTATTTTGTTCGTAGAAGAATACATCTGTTGAATATTATGTGGTACTTTTCTTTGATTAAACACTTCCCCACACATTTGATGAAGAACATAGGGAATCTTTATTACTTAAATGTCTTTCATTTGTCCTATATTAGAGGCTTATTCCTGCTAGGAAGATTAGCTTTGCATGGTTTGGTTCACTTCCATAGTGGGAGCCATAAATCCATCAAAGCACATAAAAGAGACTGATGGCCTCCTAATTAAAGCTTGAATTTATAGGAGAGATGGTCTTTTCAGGGAATATTTTCATGAAGCAATAGAGTAAGAAATGCTTATTTTTATCTATTAAGGCGTTGTTAAGTTTATTTTGAAGGCATAAAGTGAAAATATCAGGAACATGCATGTAGTTACTATATTAACTCTGTTACAAACCGGTAACAAAGAGATTACATTGGGTACACAAAAGTGGGTTGTTAAACAACTATGAAACTTGTTTATACAAATGTAGGTGCAAATGTGATCCAAATGATAAATGGGGAAGTAGTGCTACTGTCAAAACACTGATATCAATTTAAATGCCTATGGACTGTCTTGGGTCTTCAAGATACTGTCTGAGCTCCTGATCAGTGAGAGTTATTCAAAGATTATAATATTTGTTTTAAACAGAGGTGAAGTAGGATATCCACAGTAGTTTTGTTTTGTTTTATGTTTATACCTCTTGCCTCACCATTATTTGTATTACCAGAAATGTTCCTAAATAGACTGATTTTAATTTCACTCTTTCATGAAGTATAATACAATGATAAAGAAAATAATAATTAAAAATAGAAAGAACATACACACACACACACACACACAAGTCCCAGTTATTCAACTTCTGGTTATTTATCCGAAGAAATCCAAAACACTAATTCGAAAAAGATAAAAGCACCCCTATGTTGATTGCAGCACTAATTACAATAGTCAGAATACAGAAGCAACCCAAGCACCCATCAATAGATGACTGGATAAAGAAGATGCGGTACATATATACAATGGAATATTACTCAGCCATAGAAAATAAAGAAATATTACCATTTGTGATAACATGGATGGACCTACATGGTATTATGCTAAGTGAAATAAGTTAGACTGAGAAAGATGAACACCATATGATCTCATTTATATGTAGAATCTAAAGAACAGAATAAATGAACAAAACAGAAAACAGCAATAAACAAACGAACAGTCTTGTATAACTAAATGTTCATTGTAACATCCTACACCCAAAATTAAATATCAGCTCATAGGTGTGTGATTAACTGAGACTGTAATTTGTGAGGTGTCATAGAATGAAAACCTTAGAAATAAATGGTCATATATTATTACAGCTCAAAACAATGCATCATCACGAGATCTTTCATTCTTTCATTCACTCATTTATTCAATATTATACTATCACATAGTATTTAAGTATTAATGTGATAATTTTTATAATTTATTCTTGCAAATCTCTTCTTTAATACAAAATTACAGAAGAGTATTAAATACAGGGAAAATACATGAAAATATAAGTGAAATATTTACTTATTCATGGTTATTGGTATAAAGCATCTCAATATAATCTATTGAAACAAATTCTTTATTCTCTTTACTAATCATTTCTGAGTCTTCATAGGGTAAAATTCTTAATTGAACTGAAATGTTAGTGCCACTTTTTAATATCAAGGGTGATAATTCAGTTGTCATTTATGTTTTCTTCTACAGACCCCACTGAATTCTTAGCCTTTAATTTTTGCTGTTGGATTTCCAGAAGCATGTCCTTGAGGAAATACATGTTAACCTGCAGCCACTGTCATGAGTAACTTAATGGTGATGTCAGTTACTGGTGATGTACTTCCAGTTACTTTTTGCCAAATAACCCAAAGAAGTCACACTATTATTGAACTATAAATGGAAAGCAATAAAATTAATTAGTCACAGCTACAGGGAACACTCCACAATTTTTAGCAACGTGAATATATAAATGAATGTGAAAATATGCTTTTGTATGCAAGGTCTTAAAATCTATGGGGAGAAGAACCATCAGACTGCTAGTTGTAGGACTAGTGTGAATCCTCCAACACTTCTGCTTTCCTCAGTTGTCCTTGTTTGGCTAACCTGGTTTTGTACATGTCTGTCTGTCTATATCTACATATTTCAGTCTATCTGTTTATCTATCTATCTGTACCTATCTATCTACCCATCTCTCTCTCTCTCTCTCTCTCTCTCTCTCTCTC